>NC_041396.2:120037039-120042039 GCF_900747795.2 Erpetoichthys calabaricus
GGCAATATATAGCAACACATTAAGTGGGGGGCCACCATGCTTCACTGTGGGAACTGTATTGGGCAAGTGATGAGCAGTGCCTGGTTGTCTCCACACATACCTCAGTGCAAGACACATGACAGCCCGCATGGAGTTTGCTAAAAGACACCTGAAGGACTCTGAGATGGTGAGAGAGAACTTTTTGGCCTTAATTCTAAGCGGTATGTGTGGAGACAACCAGGCACTGCTCATCACTTGTCCAATACAGTCCCCACAGTGAAGCATGACGGTGGCAGCATCATGCTGTGGGGGTGTTTTTCAGCTGCAGGGACAGGACGACTGGTTGCAATCGAGGGAAAGATGAATGCGGCCAAGTACAGGGATATCCTGGACAAAAACCTTCTCCAGAGTGCTAAGGACCTCAGACTGGGCCGAAGGTTTACCTTCCAACAAGACAATGACCCTAAGCACACAGCTAAAATAACGAAGGAGTGGCTTCACAACAACTCTGTGACTGTTCTTGAATGGCCCAGCCAGAGCCCTGACTTAAACCCAATTGAGCATCTCTGGAGAGACCTAAAAATGGCTGTCCACCAACGTTTACCATCTAACCTGACAGAACTGGAGAGGATCTGCAAGGAGGAATGGCAGAGGATCCCCAAATCCAGGTGTGAAAAACTTGTTGCATCTTTCCCAAGAAGACTCATGGCTGTATTAGCTCAAAAGGGTGCTTGTACTAAATACTGAGCAAAGGGTCTGAATACTTAGGACCATGTGATATTTCAGTTTTTCTTTTTTAATAAATCTGCAACAATTTCAAACTTTCTTTTTTTTTTGTCTGTCAATATGGGGTGCTGTGTGTACATTAATGAGGGAAAAAATTAATTTAAATGATTTTAGCAAATGGCTGCAATAAGACAAAGAGTGAAAAATTGAAAGGGGTCTGAATACTTTCTGTACCCACTGTGTATGTATATATATATGTATGTATGTATATATGTATGTATATATATGTATGTATATGTATGTATATATATGTATGTATGTGTATATATATGTATGTATATAAATAGCCAAATACCCGCGCTTGAGGTTTTCTCTTGGAGAGCTTTTTTCATTTCATTGAAAATTAAAGCAGCAGCTGCCAAAATATGTAGCTTTCTTATTAATTTTTCAACATTGTGTAAAATAACTTTATAAAGTAACATAAAAGGTTTAAATACTGGTTATCTTTTTACACTAAAATATTACTAAAGAGATACAAAAAAAGTAAAATGCATATGTTGTTTTTCTTTAACCCTTTAACCGCCAACTCCCTAAATATTCCCCACGCCAGGCGAAATCTGAACAATTTTCGTTTTTTTACTTTTTTACTTTTTTTTTTACATTGTTTACATTTATTCAAGCAGTATTGACCACTAAATGTTGTTCAAGTTCTAGAAATGGGCAAACACATAATAAAACACAAAATGTACCTTTTCTCAGGCTTCTGGATTTATTGTCTACTACAAAAACGGAACAGTCAAAAGTAATTCAAAAGTCAAAAGTAGTTCAGTCAATCATAGTTTCATTCCCAGTATTTGAGTTTGCTGTGCCACAGGCCAAAGCAGGGAACTGCACAAAGTCCTGGATTGCTGGGACACTTTGAGCAGAAGGTCTTGACGTCTCTACGCTGACCCTTCTTTGAACAGACACGACAGCGTGCCTGTGGCTTGGTCCAAGTTGGTGTTGGTTCGAGTTTGTCTGGAAAGTGACGTTCTGTGAGCCTCACCACTGCCTCTACTCTATCTGCATGTTGTTCCTCACCAGAGAAAATGAAGGCTGCAATGACGTCATGTTCAAACTGCAGAAATGTTTTTGTGCCTCCATTTTTATGGTACAAAATGTGAGCATTCAGCATTGCCATTTGGAGCAGATGAACTGATAACTTTTTATACCACTTCATAGTTTTTCTTGCAGCCGAATAGGGTTCCAATATTTGGTCCTGCTTGTCAACAGCACCCATGTTGCTGTTATATTCAATGATGCATTGAGGCTTGTAACGGACATCAGTAGGTGATGGGCGTCCTCTTCTGCGGGTAGCCTAATGCACAGACTCATTGTGCTGAGTTGTTAGCATGTGAACATCTTTTTTGTCTCGAAATTTCAGGCACAGCAATGGGCCACTGTGGTATGCAGTGTGCTGACCCGGTGCTGCCGCTGAATTGCGAACTTCTGGAGGGACCCTGTTAGAACGAATTGTGCCACATGCTGTAGTTTTACGGTGATGAAGGCAATGGAACAGCCTACAACTGGAGTACCAGTTATCCATCCAAATGGTGTACCCATTGTCCAATAGTGTTAGGGCAAGGTACACAACAATTTTTTCTGAAAGTCCAAAGTCCTTACATTCATCTGGCAACACTGCTGAAATACTACTAATAGGATCCTCTTTGCCAGTGTATACACGAAATCTATAAATGTAACCTGAATTCTCGGCTAAGCAAAACATCTTGATACCAAACCGTGCCCTTTTCAATGGTAGATACTGTCGAAACTGTAAGCGGCCCTTCCACAACAATAAACTTTCATCAACTGCAACTGACGGTGCTGGCATGTAGGGCAACTGAAATGCTTCAAATAAATGATCAATCAAAGGACGTAGCTTGAACAAGCGGTCGCGGTTTGGATCTTTCTTATCTGGCTCATTTCTGTTGTCATTCAAATGAAAGAATTTCAGCAGCAAAGAGAATCGGTTACGTGGCATGATAGCTGCAAAAAATACAGTGTATGTATATATATTATATATATATATATATCTATATATATATAGATATATATATATATATATATAATGTATATATATATATATAGATATATGTATATATATATATGTAGATATATATATATATGTAGATATATATATATATATAATATATATGTAGATATATGTAGAGATATATATGTAGATATATGTAGAGATATATATGTAGATATATATAATATGTAGATATATATATATATATATATATATATATGTGTGTGTATATATATGTATATACAGTGGTGTGAAAAACTATTTGCCCCCTTCCTGATTTCTTATTCTTTTGCATGTTTGTCACACAAAATGTTTCTGATCATCAAACACATTTAACCATTAGTGAAATATAACACAAGTAAACACAAAATGCAGTTTGTAAATGGTGTTTTTTATTATTTAGGGAGAAAAAAAAATCCAAACCTACATGGCCCTGTGTGAAAAAGTAATTGCCCCCTGAACCTAATAACTGGTTGGGCCACCCTTAGCAGCAATAACTGCAATCAAGCGTTTGCGATAACTTGCAATGAGTCTTTTACAGCGCTCTGGAGGAATTTTGGCCCACTCATCTTTGCAAAATTGTTGTAATTCAGCTTTATTTGAGGGTTTTCTAGCATGAACCGCCTTTTTAAGGTCATGCCATAGCATCTCAATTGGATTCAGGTCAGGACTTTGACTAGGCCACTCCAAAGTCTTCATTTTGTTTTTCTTCAGCCATTCAGAGGTGGATTTGCTGGTGTGTTTTGGGTCATTGTCCTGTTGCAGCACCCAAGATCGCTTCAGCTTGAGTTGACGAACAGATGGCTGGACATTCTCCTTCAGGATTTTTTGGTAGACAGTAGAATTCATGGTTCCATCTATCACAGCAAGCCTTCCAGGTCCTGAAGCAGCAAAACAACCCCAGACCATCACACTACCACCACCATATTTTACTGTTGGTATGATGTTCTTTTTCTGAAATGCTGTGTTCCTTTTACGCCAGATGTAACGGGACATTTGCCTTCCAAAAAGTTCAACTTTTGACTCATCAGTCCACAAGGTATTTTCCCAAAAGTCTTGGCAATCATTGAGATGTTTCTTAGCAAAATTGAGACGAGCCCTAATGTTCTTTTTGCTTAACAGTGGTTTGTGTCTTGGAAATCTGCCATGCAGGCCGTTTTTGCCCAGTCTCTTTCTTATGGTGGAGTCGTGAACACTGACCTTAATTGAGGCAAGTGAGACCTGCAGTTCTTTAGACGTTGTCCTGGGGTCTTTTGTGACCTCTCGGATGAGTCGTCTCTGCACTTTTGGGGTAATTTTGGTCGGCCGGCCACTCCTGGGAAGGTTCACCACTGTTCCATGTTTTTGCCATTTGTGGATAATGGCTCTCACTGTGGTTCGCTGGAGTCCCAAAGCTTTAGAAATGGCTTTATAACCTTTACCAGACTGATAGATCTCAATTACTTCTGTTCTCATTTGTTCCTGAATTTCTTTGGATCTTGGCATGATGTCTAGCTTTTGAGGTGCTTTTGGTCTACTTCTCTGTGTCAGGCAGCTCCTATTTAAGTGATTTCTTGATTGAAACAGGTGTGGCAGTAATCAGGCCTGGGGGTGGCTACGGAAATTGAACTCAGGTGTGATACACCACAGTTAGGTTATTTTTTAACAAGGGGGCAATTACTTTTTCACACAGGTTTGGATTTTTTTTCTCCCTAAATAATTAAAACCATCATTTAAAAACTGCATTTTGTGTTTACTTGTGTTATATTTGACTAATGGTTAAATGTGTTTGATGATCAGAAACATTTTGTGTGACAAACATGCAAAAGAATAAGAAATCAGGAAGGGGGCAAATAGTTTTTCACACCACTGTATATATATATATATATATATATATATATATATATATATATATATGTGTGTGTATATATATGTATATATATATGTATATGTTCACGGCATTCGTAGTCTGAATCACAATCTGATTGTATGGGTGGTTACCTACCAGGTAACGGTTGTGGTTGGTCAGCAAGTCGGTTAACATCCGCCACGATGCCCTCAGTTGTGAGAAGCAGATCATAGAATGGTTGAAATAGTTTACTGTCAAATAATGCAAAGAGTATGCGACACGTGTTTCGCCCTAATTCTGGGCTCATCAGGCGTACACACTCTACTGCACACCCTCTCTGTCCGAGGTTCGATTCAAAAGAGGGAGTGCAGTAGAGTTTGTATGCCTGATGAGCCC
>NC_041396.2:120044539-120219539 GCF_900747795.2 Erpetoichthys calabaricus
CACAGTCTTAAGGCAAGTAATTTACTCTGCTTTTCCTCTAATAAATAGTATTTAGTTCATGTACTATAGATTTGAAATTCAGTTTTCTTTAGAAGATAATCATTGAGTTCTGCCTTGAACAGAGAAACAGAAGATTCACACAGGTATTATGGGGTGGGCTGTCTTCAGAGATGTTCAAGATAACATTAATACACAAGACTTATGTGCACGATCTGCAGCAAAAGCAGCAGAAAAGTCCCTTTTATGTCTTTAATAATCATACACATAAAAATAGGATTGCTTTCCCAAGTTTACATTTTCCTCAATAAATTTTCTCAATTATCATTCAATAAATACTGTGCATTGTAGCAGTGAAGTGTTGAAACTCTGCCATGCAGGCCTGGAGGACACAAGTGGAATGTGAAAATTTAATACGGAAAATCTGTGACCCAAAAAATAGGTGGAAAGTAATGATGCATTAACAACAACATTTATTTATACAGCACATTATTATACAAGGGCGGCACGGTGGCGCAGTGGTAGCGCTGCTGCCTCGCAGTTAGGAGACCCGGGTTCGCTTCCCAGGTCCTCCCTGCGTGGAGTTTGCATGTTCTCCCCGTGTCTGCGTGGGTTTCCTCCGGGCGCTCCGGTTTCCTCCCACAGTCCAAAGACATGCAAGTTAGGTGGATTGGCGATTCTAAATTGGCCCTAGTGTGTGCTTGGTGTGTGGGTGTGTTTGTGTGTGTCCTGCGGTGGGTTGGCACCCTGCCCAGGATTGGTTCCCTGCCTTGTGCCCTGTGTTGGCTGGGATTGGCTCCAGCAGACCCCCGTGACCCTGTGTTCGGATTCAGAGGGTTGGAAAATGGATGGATGGATGGATGGATTATTATACAAACAATGTAGTTCAAAGTGCTTTAGAAGACCCGTAGGACAGGGGGAAAAAAAAACACTCCAGTTAGTCTGGAGAAAAAAACAATCTGCAGGGGTTCCAAGGCCAGAAAGATTGCTCAGCCCCCACTGGGCATTCTACCTAACATAAATGTTCTTTAATCAGTCCACTGTGTTTTCATGCTTCACATGAGAGTATTTGATAATGTTGATCTTGTGGACAGCTGGGACACCCATCTTCATTCCATCAACGCAGGGGGCCTGCATGGTGGCTGGATCAGGTGGTGGTGGTGGTGGCGGCACAGCTAACCACCACAGAAGAGCTAGAAAATAGATATACAGTAGATAGATAGATAGATACTTTATTAATCCCAAGGGGAAATTCACATACTCCAGCAGCAGCATATTGATAAAAAACAATATTAAAGAGTGATAAAAATGCAGGTATAACAGACAATAACTTTGTATAATGTTAACATTCCCCTTAAGTGGAATTGAAGAGTTGCACAGTGGGGAGGAATGATCTCCTCAATCTGTCAGTGGAGCAGGACAGTGACAGCAGTCTGTCGCTGAAGCTGCTCCTCTGTCTGGAGATACTGTTTAGTGGATGCAGTGGAGTATCAGTATTGGCAGTCCAGTCCAATTTATATCATCCAGCTGCACTCCCAGGTATTTATAGGTCTGTACCCTCTGCACACAGTCACCTCTGATGATCACGGGGTCCTTGAGGGGCCCGGTCCTCCTACAATCCACCACCAGCTGCTTGGTTTTGCTGGTGTTCAGTTGTAGGTAGTTTAAGTCGCACCATTTAACAAAGTCCTTGATTAGGTTCCTATACTCCTCCTCCTGCCCACTCCTGATGCAGCCCACGATAGCAGTGTCGTCAGCGAACTTTTGCACGTGGCAGGACTCCAAGTTGTATTGGAAGTCCAATGTATATAGGCTGAAAAGAACTGGAGAAAGTACAGTCCCCTGCGGCGCTCCTGTGTTGCTGACCACAATGTCAGACCTGTAGTTCCCAAGACGCACATACTGAGGTCTGTCTGTAAGATAGTCCACGATCCATGCCACCAGGTGTGAATCTACTCCCATCTCTGTCAGCTTGTCCCTAAGGAGCAGAGGTTGGATGGTGTTGAAGGCACTAGAGAAGTCCAGAAACATAATTCTTACAGCACCACTGCCTCTGTCCAAGTGGGAGAGGGATTGGTGTAGCATGTAGATGATGGCATCCTCTGCTCCCACCTTCTCCTGGTATGCGAACTGCAGAGGGTCGAGGGCGTGTTGAACCTGTGGCCTCAGGTGGTGAAGCAGCAGCCACTCCATGGTCTTCATCACATGCGACGTCAGAGCAACAGGCCCGGAAGTCATTCAGCTCAGTAGGACGTGATACCTTTGGGACTGGGGTGATACAAGATGTTTTCCAAAGCCTCAGGACTCTCCCCTGTTCCAGGCTCAGGTTGAAGATGCGCTGTAAAGAACTCCCCAGCTCCAACGCACAGGCCTCCAGCAGTCGTGGCGATACTCCATCTGGACCCGCTGCTTTGCTGGCACGAAGTCTGCTCCGCTCTTTGCTCACCTGCGCTGCTGTAATTGTGGGTGGTATTAGTCTTTATACCATAGAATAGGGCCATTAGCCATTTACCATAGTAAAGGATAGAAATACAATGAGTAAAACTAAGAATGCAAACTTTGCTTGACAAAGTTTTTTTTTTTTTTTTAGTTCTTTATCAAGAATGACTAATCAGGCTAAGCTTCTATGACCAGTCACATGGTCTTGAAAGACTGCTTTGTAGGGCTAGCAGTTGTTCATCTTTACAAAGGCATCATTCCGAGTAGGTGAGCTAAAGCCATGTTTAATTGTAATAATAGTGGAATAGGGATAGAAATATGCATTGTGATTTGTAGCATTGTGATTACATATGTAAGAAGTTGATTAGCAGTATCAGTAGATTTCAGGGTATCAACCGGACTGAGTTTGAAGCACGTTTTACGTACGCACATTACAAGGTGATTGTAATTTATAAATGGTAAATTGTATATAAATTTGCCTTTTTCTTTCTTTCTTTTTTGCTGTACGCATATTAGAATCAAGGCAAAGTTTAATATGAGGTCCTTGCTCTCTGGAGTATATCATGTTGGTGTAATGTTGACCCTTGCTATTGTAACTGATACAAATGTAAGTGGAAATTTGGGTCTGGTGTAGTTGTGCTCAGTTTTACCTTTTACTGTATATTTTTTGGGTATAGTATTTGACAAAAAGTCAGTGTGCTTAAATGTTACTTTTTAAACTCGAATGTGTTAAACAAAATGTTTTCAAAAGTTGCCCTAGCTTAACCTCCCTAGCGTTTGACCTGAGCATCACTCAGCAGTAAAAACAGTGCTAAAAATGTTAATCCTGAGCGTCACTCGGACAACTGTATAGATGCGCCTCACGTAAACATTAGATCTGAGGATTACTGAGGCTGTAAAAGTGCCAACAGCGTTCATACAGAGCATTGCTTGGGAAACGATATATTCGTGTTTTGCATAAGTGACAGGCCTATGTGTTACCCAGGCAACGGTGCCGACACGCCTTCTCCTAGCCTCGTCTTGTAAGAATTGTTTTTCAGCAGCACAAATATTGCACGCTCTTGACAGTGATACAAACAGTGACTGTCTTCAGGCAGTGAATTTGAAATGGATAGTGAAATCAGAAGGGATTCTGATGACTCCAAACATGACGCTTGTGTGAATCGCATATGTGTAATGTGCTGTTCAGAATATCAATAAAATACAAGTATCACATTATACCTTTAAATACTGAATAGAAGCTCCATTTATCGTTGCTTCTTGGCTTGCTGCAAAGATAGACTTCACCCAACACCCCTTTAACACTAGAATTACCAAAGCCAATGAAAAAAACGTATAATCCCGGCCCACCTTAAATCCCTTTGCACCTCTCTATCAGCATCTTTTATGTTGTAAATGTGTCGATCAGCACAAGCAGCAAGCAGCCTGCTATCCCATCCCTCTGCCTACCGCCGTAGCTCAATTCGCAAAGAAGGTTCTCAGTGCTCAGTGTTTATCTTGGAGTGAATTGCCTGGAGTTGTAGAGGGTAATTAATTTATCATCATTTGGGATACATACATTTCATGAGTGTTCCATGTCTACAACAATCAACGTAAACACATTGTTAAAACAGAAACGTTTTTCATGTTTTAGTAATAAATGACAAAATGTAGACATGAAGTGTATAATGTGTGAAGCCTAAAGTCCAAATATCATAAAAAATGCTGACTCATAATCACGACGTCGCTGGTTCGATCCTGGCTGCCTCCCGAATTTACCATTTTGAGTAGTGAGCAGCTCTTATTGTTAATATTATACAATAAAAACATACATTTGATTTGTGTCTGTAACAGCCGGTGTAAATTTATAGTACTTGTAAAAGTTAGCATTTTTTTTTCCACTTTTATTCTCTCAGTCACGATTACGATACAACAAACCACCACCCCAGATCTGATGCTATTAGTTTTTTATTTGAAACTGGGAATAACTGTGCATGTGAGTGGTGTTTTGAGACAATGGAGCTGGAAATTCTCTGATCTGGAGGGATATAAGCTGACACACAAATGCAATGAATCTGCCTTCTTGATATCTCATTGTCACTTGAATTTTTTTTTATTCAATTTTATTGAGTATTCCTGCTCACACTTAATTATGGTCCATAATGTCAAAGCCACACTGACAAAACAACAGAGACAGAGGTATATATGATATGTGGAGTAATTCATTTTATGACCTGTGTAGTACATTTCGGAAATGGTAAATATGGGAGGCAACCAGGATCGAACCAGTGACATGTTCAGTGTTCTCCCCAGAAATTTTTTCCAGCCGGGTGGCATGAAAAAGTAGCGGGGTAGTGCAGGATGGGGAAATTTGGTGGTGGGGAATATTAAATGTGCACTATTTTTATTAGTTAATTATTATTAATTATTTTCCATTGCTCAATATGACTTCCTTTTTTAAGGTTTGACACTTGTGCCAGAATATTTTTATTAAATTTAAGAAGTATCCAATTCAGGATCCTGCAACCCTAACAAAAATTTTAAATAACAATTGTTATGACATAAACCAAGAGGCACAAGTATTGTTGCTGTCGGGAAGAAAAATGAAAACAATGAAAAAAAGTATGGGAAACCTAATTAAGAAAAATAAAAAAATATTCTTCAAAGCCAACTTGCATATGCAGAAGGTGTCTTCAGTTAAATATGTATTCTTCTTTTCTTCCTAGGGGCCCAGGTGTCTGCAGCTTTTCCATAATCAAAGTCCCCAGGGTCTGGGCCCTCCAAGGAGATCAGCATGAGATTATTTAGCGTGCTTTGATTCATGCGAGTTCTCAAACATGTCTTGATCCTTTTAAGGGCAGAAAACCCCCTTTCACATTCAGCTGTGCTAGCCCAATATGAGCTAGTTTGGCTAAATTTGGAAACAACTCTTTGAGCTCTGATGTCGTTGCCATTTTTAGTAAAATCTTTTTTGGACTGAAGTCTTTGTATGATTGACTTCTGATCATTTTTGACGCAAGCTGTCCATTCTTGCCTGCTACTTTCATATTTTAAAATTGGAGGGCTACCATTTTTTGAAGAATGATCAAAAAGAATTTCAGAACACTTACTTGAATCGTGAGTTTATGCATTGTAAACTTTTGAAAAGCTGGAAATAATTGGCATGTCAGGGAATTGTGCATCTAGGTGCTTGACAACTGTCTCTAGGTATTTATCATATGTTGCAGTTTTGAATGACATTACATCACTCTGTGTATAAACAATGCGGAGATCCGTTTGATCCTCTGCCAGACAATGATGAAGGCTTTGAAAAGATCTTCCAGGAGTGTCTTTCAAGTCCATGATGAACAATTTTGTGGCGAGCAAAATTGGCTCAATTTCAGTAAGATTGACATATCGCCTTTGCCAAGCCTTCGAGAAGTTTGACAACAAAGGTAATACGTGTGAAAGCATCATCAGAGAGGAAACAAAATTGTACATTTTAATACATCTGCTTAATCCTTCAGCTGTGATGTCATTTCTTTCAGTGGCCTCTCTTTCCAGCGCAGCTATGACACTCATCATACACTGTTGTAGTGACTGTACTGCAGAGTCATGAGACAGCCATCTAGTGTCATTGGCCATTTTCAGCTTAATCTGGGGAGTGTTCAAAATATTTTGGATTTCTGTTAAACTAGCCATCCTAACTGAAGAATTTTGGAAGAAATAGAACAGCTGCCTTAAGATGACGTTCAGTTCTGTTAAATAAGATACAGCAGCTGCTGCTTGGGCACGTTCAAGGGCCAATCTGTGGTTGACCAAGAGTCCAGATGTTTTATCTTTAAGCAGTTTTGCCACACCTTTCTGTTTCCCAATCATAATTGCCGCTCCATCAGACCCTAGTCCAACCAGATTAACAGTTTTCAAGCCTAGAGTGTCCATAGTCTCACTCATTGTGCTGGTTATAGTCTCTGCTTTGCCATCAATTATATTGCGGGTTGATACAAAATTAATTCTGACCTCTTTAGTGACCTGGCAAACATATTTAATGTAAATAATTGTTTTACAACTGAGATGTCTGTGGTTTCATCACACAGAATACTGAAAAAATTTTCGGCGTGTATATTTTTCAGTATGTTAGACTTTATTTCCGATGCTAAGACATCCAGCAGCGTTTGCATTATTCTTTCAGAGGTGTAATGTGCATTTTTACCAACATTGAGATGTTGTAAAAAGGAACAACCCATTTCTTTACAGTGTTCCAACAGCTTTTCAGACAACGTTGTATGTGGCAACTCATTTTTTGCCAACCAGTACATGGATCTTAAAGCTCCCACAAAGGCTTCTCTCTGTAAATTATTTAACACAGATACAGATATTTCAATTTGACCGATTTCAGTTTCCTCTAGTACATGCTTTCCTAAAAGGTCAGCAGAAGACTCAATGTGCGTTTTACTTTTTTCATGGTCCAGAAAGCTTTCTTTTCGAATTCTTGTGCATGGCACATTTACCCAAGGTAACTCCGTCCTTGGCAGGTGTTTGTTTGAATATTTCATGCACAATGAGCACCGAGTACCATTTTCTTTGACCATTAGCCAATCAAACTCTTTAAACCATTGTTTGTTTATGCCGAATAAGCGGGGCTTAGATTTATCAATTGGTAGTGTGCTGAAGAGATTTCCCCTGATGGACCAGCCTCTGCAATGTCTTTGTCTGAAATTGCCACATCAGGAGTTGATGCTGCACCTTCATGAGTTTGTGGCGTCTTTTCTGAAATAACTGAGCAGTGTTGTTTTCTGAACTTTTTTTATTCATGTTGGCAAAACGTTTGAAAAAAATTTAAAAGTACCTCTTAATATGACTTTTGAATGGGAAAGTGGGAGCCTGTTGGATATTCAATGCACACGCACTACGGCAGGGCAAGATATAAACAAAAAAAGAAATGGCAGATGGGTCACTTTAACAAAACCCGCAGCAATTCAGTAACAAAAGTTTTGCTCAGGACACTGTGCTGCAAGGTTTACTGCACACTTTTTGCAATATGGACACAGGTCCAAATATTAGCAAATGTACGAACAGCAGATGGGGTCACTTTAACAAAACCCTCAGTAATGAAGAAAAAAAAAACGTTTGCCCAGGAAACATTGTGTGCTGCAAGGGTTTCTGCACACTTGCAATATGGACACAGGTGCAAATATAAGAACGCTAGATGGGGTCACTTTAACAGGAACCACAGTGAGTGCTACAAGGATTTTTGAACAGAACACACCTAATGCTTAAAGAACTGTATATTTATTGGTTTGCTATGTACTAAACAAGAAGAGAGCAACTGTACGTTTCGCAGCACTACACAGACTGCACTGACACTGAGAACAGAGACATCACTTCCTGGTGCCCTTTTTCTGATAGGCTGGTTCCACTAGTCTTTTTTTAAAATTTTATTATTTACACTTACTCTGCATACACTGTGGTCCTGAATGCCAATAGAAGGTGTTATAGGTTTGTAACACCTTCTATTAACATATCAGAGCAGTCCTCTCACTCGCCCACCTCCAACTCCTCTTTACTTGTGAACTGCTGCTGCGCCCCTGCTATTAGCATGTACAGCCCCCTCTCACCCGCCCACCTCCCCATACACCTTGTTACTGTATTAAGCCTCTCTGTCCCCGCTATTACCATGTACAGCCCCTTCTCATCCTCCCACCTCCCCATACTCTTTGCTTGTGAACTCCGCTCCGCCTCGTCCCCGCTATTAGCTTGTTCAGCATCCAGTGATCAGCAACATCCCGCCACGTGCCTCTCCCCTCGCCACTTGCGATCCTGCTTCTAAAATATTTTCCGACCCGCGTGCTCATCCCTTGCCATCTCGGCAGATCATTAGATCTGTCTGTGCCTGTAGATCTGCGGCTGTCATCCTGCAATGTCAAGCACACTTGTTCTGTTATATTTGTACCTTTAGTGAAAGTGCCTATTTGATATTTGGACTTCAGTCTTCACACATTATACACTTTGTCAAAATGTTGTCGTTAGTACTAAAACATGAAAAATACTTTGTCTTTTAGGTATGTGCTCAACATTTCTTGCATTTCCTGTCATCCTACACTTAAATAGATCTTTGTAGACATGGAACACACGTGAAATGCATGTGTTCCAAAAAATGACTTTTTTTTTTTTAGCCTATATAGCTCTAGGTACTACCTCACTCCCTGATAAACAAGGTTTGAGCTGGGAGAGGTTTTTTGTTTCTGCGGCGGTGGCAGGATGGGATAGCAGGCTACTTGCTGCTTGGGCTTATCAACACATTTACAAGACAAAAGGGGCTGATGGAGAGGTGCGAATGGATTTAAGGTGGGCTGAGTTTACATGTTTTTTCATATGCCTTGGTAATTCTAGTGTTAATGGATTGTTTTTAACTGCCACCAGTACCTTGATTTTATGGATTACTAGGGGGCTTCGCCCCCTGCTCACTTTGCTCGCCACCCCCCGTGTTTGTGTTTCTGGAAATAAAAATTTTTTTTTTCCTTAGAATTGTAACATATGCATTATTTTCACTTTTACTTTAAAACGTCAGTAAAAACAGTCTTTGGAATTAACCTTTCTTCAAGATTGCATTGAATTTTAATTCCTTGTTTGGTCTTTGAGTCTTCTCTTATTGGTAGATTTTGAATTTGAAAGTTTCCAATGTCTAGTAGCAAGTTGGTGAAATCATCCGAATTTTGATTTGTTCACATATATTTTTTTAATTTGAATTGTTGGAACAAGGACCATAAAGGTCCACTCTTTAGACATGCATCGTAAATCTGCTGTCGGCCTCCTTTCTTGACTACTGGTAGATAATTCAGGATAGGTTTTTCTGTTTTGAATTTCTGCACAGACAAACCGATCTACATCATCAGCGGTTAATAATTTTTTTTTTTTGTACAGAGTAATCAATAAATGCATGTGAGGCAAACCCCGTTTTTGAAATTTGATCGTGTAAATGTATGCTCTGATATGACCGAACACCGTTTCTAGTTCATTCGATAAAAATAAGACTTTCTGATAAAACAATCTTATTACGAAAGTGGGAATATCCAGAGCCAATGTATCCGGTGGCATTGTTCTCAAAAATCTGTATATTTCTGGCCATTGTGGATTGCACGTCATTGTAATAAATAAATCTGGCCGACTGATAGTTCGGGATATTGCTATTGCATCAAGATATAACTTTGCAGTGCTCTTGGACTACCTTGATATGATGATGGTAATATTACTGCTTTACCTATTTTGAATTTGTCTAAACTATTGATATCTGAATTTTGAACATGATCAATGATCCCTTGCATATGTTTCGTTCTAAGTTTTGCTTGATTTGATTAAGAAAGATGAGACGATTAGCTTCAACTTTTAGATACGCATTAATAATGTAATGTTGCGATAGACGTTGAGATGACAGAATTGAGTTAAATACATTGGATTGTATCGCTCATTTTGACCCGAAATATTGTGTGGGTGATATTCGTTTAGCAAAAAGCCTGTGTTTCATATTGCACGTCCATCCTGTTTCGCCATCTGGGAAAAGCAAAGGAAAGAGTAAAGGTTCTGAATGTGGAGATGTATTTGACAGAAATGACGAATCGTGCTTTGCCTTTGGATATACACGAATATCTACTCTGTCTTTGATATCTCTGTCTTTCAAAATTATTATCACTGACAATTCGTCACATGTTGGTTTATTATAAATGCGACTGTGATCTTTTGGATTCGTATAGAAATCCAAGAACATTTCTTTGTCTGTGTTTTGCAGATAAATGTTGTGTAAAGTGCGATACTGTTGGACGTATGGATTTGTATCCAGTATTGGTTGTATAATTTCTGTTACGTCAGATCGTTTAACTCTTTCGATTCTATGTTGCCTCGCTTCTCCATGATCATAAATACACACCTGTCCGAATTGTGGTTTCTTCAAAATTAAACTTGTCGTAGCTGTAATTGTTGCGGGACCACAGATTCTCATAGTGTATGGTCCATTATTGTGTAAATCTACATTTGTGCATTGAATGATGTGAACGCAAAAACGTTATTGTAGACACGTATATTTTGCCTGTAGTGTTTGGTTGTTTGGTGAAAGTGAAATCCACAATCTTATAATTCTCACGGGTACGCCTCTTCATTGGAAAGCAACAGTACTTTTCCCTGACGGCAACACGAATTCGACGATCTACAAGTCTCTGACTTAAAGGTTAAAGCCTTACAATATCTACATATTTCTGACATATCACTTATGTCCATATATTCAATCTGTTTTTGCTGTTCCGTTATTTCACAGAGTAATAATTTTCGTTTGTTAGCGCAAATGCAATCTTTACTCTTTTGTTTTTTATACCAGCAAATTTTACTACTTTCATAATCTCTAACCTGCTCTGCATGTGTATCGCGCCAACGTGTTTGAACATCTTTATGAATTTCTATTTTGTCTTTTACTTTTTGTGTTTCATTTCTGTACCCAATTGGACCAGCAAGGTGTTCTATTCCACTTGGTCCAGGCTGATTATAACTTTCCATATGTCCAGAATTTGCATTATTTTTTTTTTGTGTGTGCCTTCTTTTTTGCATTCTTTTCTCTCCAACGCCTTTGTGTTTTGTTTGTTCCGGGCTGATTATTACTTTCCCAGTATGACATGACTTGACGGTGTCATAGGACATGAAAGTGTCTCTCTTCCAAAGGTCACGTCTCGTGATCTTTTTTTTTTTTTTATATATAATAGAGAGATTTATTGATTGACTGGTAGAGCACTGCACTGTTTTGGTCACTTGAGTTTATAAAAACACCAAGGCACTTTTGCACCTACCCATGCTATATTTGTGTGTTGTGTCCTCATCCACTGCCTCATCCCTCAGGTAAGTTCTCGGCAGTAGGTGGTTCAAGAGGCTCCCTGAAAAGAGCTGGTAGCATGGGGCTTACCCGCACAGTCACAGTTCCCCCTTCATAATCCTTTTCATTTAAAGCATACTTATATTTTATGTCCAAAAAAGCATATTAACCTCTTTTTGTTTTTACCAAATATGTTATGTCATTACAGATGTTCTCATATGCTTTTAACAGTCCTTGTTTATCTTGACACAAATTTCCCCACAGAAAACTGTTGAAATTATCTCGACTAATCTTTACAGGTATGATCTCGTCAAAGGGGATTTGTCTGAATCCACACCAGAAGTGACTCTACTCTGTTGGGTCCTTGAGCAAGCCCCTTAACCTGCAATTGCTTTGTCCTGGTAATGACGTTAATCTGCATCAAGCCCTGCAAGCAGGTCCTCCAATTTACAGGGAAAACTTGGAGGTTGGTGGTAGGATTGGCACTCCTGCTACTGTTAAATAAGCTTACACTGTTCCAGTGTGGTGCTGAGGTGTCGCCCGCTGCACTCTGGTCCCAATCCAGGTAGTTTGTCATGTGGTGGGTGTGGCAACGCACCATCAGCACATGCTCCCAACCTCTGTGTCATATCATTTACAATTGATGTCTTATTTGTACTGCAGCTTGAAATTGCACAGGCACTCTCCAAGTTTTGTAATAATGCTTTGGTGATCAAGCTTTTAAATATTTCACACTGTCAGTCTAAATTATACAAGTATTATGTGGTAATTGTTCATGTAGCATTAAGATGTACTTCTCTTTTGTTCTGTTCTAGTCTGAAAGCCAAGCCTCTCTCCTAGCTTCTCTTTATATATCCATTTAGAAACAGTGTCAGGTATTTCATCTTTAATTTTTGTAAAGGTCCTTCAAAGCTCTCCTTAGTACCCAAAATAAAAGTACAGTCTACTCCTATGTGGCACTGAAATGTGGTATTTGGAAATAATTTAACTTGAAGCAAAAACCCTAATAATCAATGTAAACAATTTCAGTTTTTGAATAGACACAATACAGTGCATGATTTTGATAGAAATGTATGTCTTTTTTATCAAGCTACCATTAAATTGATTTCAAAATACAACCAAAACATGCCTAATGTTTCTAATGGCTTTTACTGCTTGAAATGATTTTTAATTTATTATTCACATCAGACCACAAAGTCCAATTTTTAGCAACTATTCCTGCTGTCTCCATCTCCCTTAGCTTATTCTTAATTAGTCATGTTTACATACTAATTGGTTATTAGATTAGATAAACTTTATTAATACTGTGGGGAAGTTCAAATGCATACAGCCGCAGAAACATAACAAAACAATAATAGAGACTCACAGGACAGATAAAACATCTAATCAATTAATCAGTCGTTAAATAAAATTGTGACACATGAGTCACTGTCTTGCACCCAAAAAACGAGGTTGAATCCAAGTGCTTAAGGAAAACCTTTATTTAGTTCAAACCATGAGCTAAAGAGTGTTTATCGAAACAAGATCTACCAATTCACCAACACACAGACATAGCAATCAAGCAGTGACATTATCAGTCGCCCTGTCTTGGCTGTCTTCTTCAGTTCAGGAATGGATAATTCTCCTTGTCAGGTCGGTCCCACGGCTGCGGACCAGCAGCTAGGATCGGGTCATCCTGAAGGAGAGGATACAGAAAAGATAAAGTAGATCAGTTCAGTAGCCAGATTAAAGTATTCCCCACATCAGCCCTTGCTTCACAGACACGTTGCACGGTGGGGGCTAAAAACCTGCCGTTGCCTCGTGGACAAACAACCCTCGACGGACATGTCACCCGTGTTTTGGCACTGGGGGTGGGGGTCTCACTAAATAAATAAATAAACTTAACAATTACATTGGGTGAAAGTATTGAATTTCCTGATAGCAGAATAAGAATCACTTAATTACCTGCACGTGAAACATACCAGAATTGAGTCTGGTTAGGTGCAGAACATGGGATACAAGACATTACCAACTCAAGACAGCACAATTTCAACCCCCCATAAACTGACACTGTGCAAACCACTTCCACCATTTCTTGAACAAAAACAATTACAAACGTCAATAATTAACCCAAATAAATAGAAAAACTATACAAAATAATACAAGATATCAAATAGTACAACTTGAGCAAGTATGAAGTATTTACGAATAGACAAACAACACAGTTACCAGTTGTACGTTGCAAAAACAGTTAGGAGTAACCCTATGTAAGTTTATTCAAGATCTGAATAATTCAAGGGAAGAAGCTGCAAAGATGGTGTGTAGTTCTGTTCACAATAGACCTGTACCCCTTCTGTGATGGCAATTTAATAAACAGTTGTCTACTGGGATGGGTGGAGTCAACTGCAATCTTTCCTGATCTTTTTTGCTTGGGCAATGAACAGATCTTTTAAAGTTTGGAGACAACAGCCAGTAATTTTCTCAGCTGAACAAATTACCTGTTGCAACCGAGTTTTGGAAAGAGAGGAGGCAGAAAGAAACAAACAGTGATGGAGGGAGGTCACAATAATCTCAATGATGGCTGAGTGAAAATTTAACAATATCCGCCTTGATGTGCCAAGCTTGTTAAGATGGTGAAAGAAGAACAATCTCTGCCTGGATTTCTTGATGAAATTTCTAATGTTCTTGTCCCATTTTAATGTATTAGTGAAAGTAAAAGAAAAAGTGGATCAGGTCAGTAGCCGGAATAAAGTGTTCCCCACATTAGCCCTTGCTTGATGGACATATTGCACGGTGGGGCTGCAAACCTGCTGTTTCCTCGTATACAAACAAACAACCCTCAACGGACATGTCACCCATGTTTGGGTACTGGGGGGCGTCTCATTAAATAAATAAATAAATACATAAATAAATAAATAATAAATAAATAAATACAAAGTATCAATAAGCTTAATAAAAACATCTATCAAAAAATATTGACTCTTACACATTGCTTTTACTCTCTCTGCTGACCATGTTATGCTAATCACAATTTTTTAACCTGTTCAAATATATTTTCCCAATTTCTATACAGGTTAAACCCAAAACAATTTAAATTCATAATAAGCATGCAGTATTTCCATTAATAATAGTTTCAAATTTTAAATGAATAACTGTTGTTTATGATAAAAAGTTAATTTGCCATCCTTTGCTTTCAGATAATTTAGCCTTTCCTCTTATACCTTCCAAAACTCAATGATTCAAATCTTCTTTGAAAGACATTGTTGCAGAAAAGAGAAGAAAGAATTCAGGTACCTTGTTGTTAAACAAGTGGATGATCTGTGTAACGTTAAAGAGGCTCTGGCAAAGAACGTTTGACAAAATTTCTTTTCTGGTGAGGATTTAATCGGGTCTTGGGATCCAGTACCCCAATGCGAAAGATACCAATATCTGGAGCTCTTGATCTGATGAATGGGGCTTTGGTCTGAATGCCATGCCAGTTGTCCTCTATGATTTTGGATCCACAATGATCTTTCGGCATCAACGGTTACTAGTGATCTCTTGGACTGAAATTGAAGTACTTTGTGCAGTAGTCAGTTGGTCGATGGCCTAGTCCATAGCTTCATCCCCTTCCTGATATGGCTTCTTTCTCCTTGGAGTCAGTTGATTTGTTCCCTTGCATACCTTTATTGCAGTTCAGTTCAAATTAAAATGCTGTTATTTCCAATATTATTTTACCTGCAGATGTAAGGACATAGAGTATAATTAATTATTAGTTGTTATTCAAATACTTCATCTGTAATTTTGTGAAAGGTACTTATGGATCTCAAAATAGTGTCTCATGTCATGTTAGGCCTGTTTCATTGGGGGTACCCCTAATTGAAGTAATATTAGTGGTAAATAGATTGTCATTGTAATCCAGTTTCTGCTTGTATCTTAGCCACTTTATTTTAATAGTGAAAAATGAATTCTGCAGCTGGTTAGCATACGTTTCCATTCATTGTACCAATTATGTTCAAAAATAGAGCCCTCAATAGAAAAAAAAAGAATTCCTTGATAGTTGTATCTAGTTTGGCCGTTGTTGTGGACTCCACTCAGTTAAAAGCATTTTAATCATAACAAGTAAGTCAGCACAATATAAAATAAAAGTCAATCTTTATATATACTGTATATTTATATGTATGTACTAATATATACATACACAGTCACACCAAAGGACAAAGGCACTCAGTTTGTCTCATAGTATTCAAACTGTTGGCACATAACCTTTGCTGTTATGAAATTTCACTTTGAAGACTAAAATTAATCTAAAATGAATTTACTATAAAACATTATAACTATAAAACATCATAAACTCCACTCTTATTGACACTTGTGTCAAATTTTCTATTTTTTTTTATGTTTAGAGAAAATGTGGTGTAAGATGGTATCGGTCAGTAAGAACCTTGAAACTGTCCCTGTTATTATTATATCTTGATAAGAGCAGAATGTTATAATTCTACAGATGATACAAATGCCTCTAGAGATGAAAGACAGTAACAAAGGAAAAGAGAAAACAGAGTGGTGTGGAGTTTATCAGTTAAAGACTGTACATATTCCTGTAGAAATTAAGAAAGGTCTAGTTCATTATTCTGAAGTACAATTTTGTTAGTGTCTATGCTCTTTGTGCCCTTCCCCTAATTGGACAGCAATAGAACACCAATTTCCCCCAGAGAACATCTCTCAGTCAGTATATCAGGCAGAAATTAAGAAAGAATTCTATACTCTGGAATGGTAAATTCCTAAATAATTTTTAAATGTGTTTAAGCTAGAACATTTAAGCTCCACATTTCATTTATCTAATTACAGAATAACGTTCAAATATATGCAGTTTTGGGATATAAATCATTTATAAAAAAAAATGTATATTTCATGATATCTAAAACTAACAGGATAATTCACATAACACATTTCCCACATTACTGAAATAATTTAAGGGACATAGTTACATAGTAAAAAATATATTGAAACACTTCTACTATTATCTCTCAACTTTTAATCTTAAAAACTAAATAATATCCTTATACATGTCGCAGCTGTGTTTCTTTAAGCTAGTATTGTACTTATCAAACTGACATATACATTTCATCCTGCAGCTTCACAAAGTCAAAAAAAGCTAAACCTTCTACCGGCTATTTAGTCATTCAAACATGACATTCTGTTCTATTTCACATTTTAAAATATAAAGTTACAGACTGAAATCAAAGGCTTCTTTTTTTCTTCTTTTTGGGCTCATATACAGTTATCATGGCAATGTCGGATCTAAACAGCAGTGTGGCGAATTGCTCGTTTACTGAAGTGACTATAGCTACGGGTGGAAGTCCCATTTTACTTTATGCTGCCAAGTAGACTTGTATTGTGGTGCAGCAGTCTATTAACCAGCGAAAGCACTATGAAGAAGTTGTCTGTTGTTATGGTCCTGCCTTTGTCCAGTCTGATAGCAGTCACGGGACATTGTATCTTTGATTGCCGTTACAACAAATAGTTCTGAGCACGTATCAGCCACAGCATCCATTGTGGTCATCGCTGCTCTTGTGAAAAGAATGGAGATAAATGCCATCAGCTCTGAGAGGAAGAGGCAAGTTCGTTGTACCATGTGAATGTCACTGAAAGAATAAAACTGAATAATAAAAAAACAAGCGCTAACTTTTACAAGCAGCCAAAATTTACACCGAATGTTAGACTTAAATCAAATGTATGTTTTTATTATGTTATAGTAGTAATAATAATAATAATAAAAATAATAGCAGCTCACTTCTCAAAACACGGAGCGCCTAGTCTCAAACCTGGGACCTTTGAGTTATAAGGCAGGGGTTCTTAACGTCTGCACCATTCAAGAACACACACAAACTCCCAGTAGATTGACATTTGAGCTTGGGTTTGTAACTCACTGACAGCAACATGTAAATCAAATGCTTTTTTTCTTCTTTGGTTATATTTGCACTAGTCTTTACACATTATACACTTCACATCATTATTAGTATAACATTGAAAAAGCTTCTGCTGTAGGTTTGTGTTCAGCATTTCTTGCCTTGCATTTCCTTTCATCCTACACTTACCCATATCTTTGTAGACATGGAACACACATGAAATGCATGTAATCCCAATAACGATATACTGTATTATTTACCCTATACAACTCCAGGAACCTCACACGCAGATAAGGAGCCTTGGCTTGAGCTGGGAGAACTTTTTGCCTGAGTTGAGCTCTGTCAACAAGGTGGGGGATGGGACAGCAGGCAGCTTGTGCTGATTGACACATTTACAAAACAAAAGACACTGATGGAGAGGTGCAAAAGGATTTAAAGTGGGCTGGGATTATGAGTTTTTCGTAGGCTTCAGGGATTCTAGTGTTAAACTGTCTTTAACACGTTTATACATATTGAAGTTGAATTTTTACTGTTGTTTGGCATCTACTATTTAAAACATTTACACACCCTTTTCCTCTCATGTATACATTTCAACACTATCCAACCTCTGCTCCTTAGGGACAAGCTGACAGAGATGGGAATAGATTCATACCTGGTAGCATGGATCGTGGACTATCTTAAAGACAGACCTCAGTATGTGCATCTCGGGAACTGCAGGTCTGACATTGTGGTCAGCAACACAGGAGTGCCGCAGGGGACTGTACTTTCTCCAGTTCTGTTCAACCTATATACATCGGACTTCCAATACAACTTAGAGTCCTGCAACGTACAAAAGTTCGCTGACGACACTATCGTGGGCTGCATCAGGAGTGGGCAGGAGGAGGAATATAGGAACCTAATCAAGGACTTTGTTAAATGGTGCAACTCAAACCACCTACACCTGAACACCAGGAAAACCAAGGAGCTGGTGGTGGATTTTAGGAGGCCCAGGTCCCTCATGGACCCCGTGATCATCAGAGGTGACTGTGTGCAGAGGGTGCAGACCTATAAATACCTAGGAGTGCAGCTGGATGATAAGTTGGACTGGACTGCCAATACTGATGCTCTGTGTAAGAAAGGACAGAGCCGACTATACTTCCTTAGAAGGCTGGCGTCCTTCAACATCTGCAATAAGATGCTGCAGATATTCTATCTGACGGTTGTGGCGAGCGCCCTCTTCTACGCGGTGGTGTGCTGGGGAGGCAGTATAAAGAAGAGGGACGCCTCACGCCTGGACAAACTGGTACGGAAGGCAGGCTCTATTGTAGGCATGGAGCTGGATGGTTTGACATCCGTGGCAGAGTGACGGGCACTGAGCAGGCTCCTGTCAATAATGGAGAATCCACTGCATCCACTAAACAGTTTCATCTCCAGACAGCGGAGCAGCTTCAGTGACAGACTGAGGAGATCGTTCCTCCCCCACACTATGCGACTCCTCAATTCCACCCGTGGTGGGGGATTGGGGTGTAAACGTTAACATTATTCAAAGTTATTGTCTGTCTGTATACCTGCATTGTTATCACTTTTTAATATATTCTTTATCAGTATGCTGCTGCTGGAGTATGTGAATTTCCCCTTGGGATTAATAAAGTATCTATCCATCTACCTACCTACCGACCTACCGTGCATCCGGAAAGTATTCACAGCGCATCACTTTTTCCACATTTTGTTATGTTACAGCCTTATTCCAAAATGGATTAAATTTTCCTCTGAATTCTACACACAACACCCCATAATGACAACGTGAAAAAAGTTTACTTGAGGTTTTTGCAAAATTATTAAAAATAAAAAAAACTGAGAAATCACATGTACATAAGTATTCACAGCCTTTGCTCAATACTTTGTCGATGCACCTTTGGCAGCAATTACAGCCTCAAGTCTTTTTGAATATGATGCCACAAGCTTGGCTCACCTGTCCTTGGCCAGTTTCGCCCATTCCTCTTTGCAGCACCTCTCAAGCTCCATCAGGTTGGATGGGAACGGTCTGTGCACAGCCATTTTAAGATCTCTCCAGAGATATTTGATTGGATTCAAGTCTGGGCTCTGGCTGGGCCACTCAAGGACATTCACAGAGTTGCCCTGAAGCCACTCCTTTGATATCTTGGCTGTGTGCTTAGGGTCGTTGTCCTGCTGAAAGATGAACCGTCACCCCAGTCTGAGGTCAAGAACGCTCTGGAGCAGGTTTTCATCCAGGATGTCTCTGTATATTGCTGCAGTCATCTTTCCCTTTATCCTGACTAGTTTCCCAGTCACTGCCGCTGAAAAACATCCCCAGAGCATGATGCTGCCACCACAATGCTTCACTGTAGGGATGGTATTGGCCTGGTGATGAGTGGTGCCTGGTTTCCTCCAAACGTGACGCCTGGCATTCACACCAAAGAGTTCAATCTTGGTCTCATCAGACCAGAGAATTTTCTTTCTCATGGTCTGAGAGTCCTTGAGGTGCCTTTTGACAAACTCCAGGTGGGCTGCCATGTGCCTTTTACTAAGGAGTGGCTCCCGTCTGGCCACTCTACCATACAGGCCTGATTGGTGGATTGCTGCAGAGATGGTTGTCCTTCTGAAAGGCTCTCCTCTCTCCACAGAGGATCTCTGGAGCTCTGACAGAGTGACCATCGGGTTCTTGGTCACCTCCCTGACTAAGGCCCTTCTCCCCCGATTGCTCAGTTTAGATGGCCGGCCAGTTCTAGGAAGAGTCCTGCTCATTGGGACCTTCAAAGCAGCAGAAATTTTTCTGTAACCTTCCTCAGATTTGTGCCTCGAGACAATCCTGTCTTGGAGGTCTACAGACAATTCCTTTGACTTCATGCTTGGTTTGTGCTCTGACATGAACTGTCAACTGTGGGACCTTATATAGACAGGTGTGTGCCTTTCCAAATCATGTCCAATCAACTGTTCCTGGACAGCTGTGCTAATCACTGCACCATCATACTGCCCGAAGTTTAATTACCTAACAACTCATTTAAAGCAGTTAAAACAATCTCATGAAAATATATGCATGCACCTTCACATTTAGAACCTATTTAATAAGTCATCTGACACACACACACACCAATAGCATTTTATTCTTGAAAGAAATTGTCTCCTTTGTATTTTGTATTTATCAAGGAACATTTTTCCCCCAAGAACTGATCAGGGTCTGAAGGAAAGATGATTTACATGTTTAAGTTTAGAATTACCATAGCCTACGAAAACACTCGTAAATCCGTCCCACCTTAAATCCCTTCGCACCTCTTCATCAGCGTCTTTTGTCTTTTAAATGTGTCGATAAGCAGCAAGCAGCCTATCACTTCCCCCGACCACCGCACAAAGTTTTCTCAGCTCAAGTCTGTTTACCTGCGTGTCAGTTGCTTAGTTGTATAGACTAGAGTTAATATTATAGTGGGGCAAAAAAGTATTTAGTCAGCTACCAATTGTGCAAGTTCTCCCACTTAAAAAGATGAGAGAGGCCTGTAATTTTCATCATAGGTATACCTCAACTATGAGAGACAAAATGAGAAAAAAAAAATCCAGAAAATCACATTGTCTGAACACTCCACCCTAGGCCGGTATTGGCAATCAAATGAGCTTGCCCTTCTTGTAGTAAACACTCCACCCTAGACGAGTTTCTGCTTGTCGGAATGGTTCCTGTGTGTCTATTATTACGTTAGATGTTACCAAAATGAACCAACTCAGCTAAAGGATACTGGAGACCTTTCAAAATAATCTATTATTCCATTAGACATTACTCAGGAAGGGATCTGTTATTTCTGAGGTGAGTTGCTTTATTTTGGTAATCTATTATTACAAAAGGCATTACCACAGTGAACCTAAAGTCTTCAGACCTTTGCATTGGAGCAGTATTCAATAGGATTTCCACCTGTTCTCCACACACTCCAATGGAACTACCCGTCTAGCAAACTCTGGGTCTTTTCCAAAGTGATCGGCTCAGTAGTAGTAGTACCTTACAACAATGAACCGATGACCCAAGTAACACAGTAGAGCAGGATTAAATAGGAATTTTTTGTCTCTATCTCAGCCACTCACTAGATTTACTGAAAGAATAAACCTACAATGAAGCAGTACTCGAGGACTTGTGCCTACCTACTGGTTCCCCTCATATTACAATTCCACTATATCAGGCAGTAGCTTAGCGGCCTATAAGTACTCTATAGGCTTTCCCATATTTACAGACTTATTTACAATAATCCCTCAATTGATTCCTCTGTTCACCTTTACTGTTCTTTCTGCACTTTTTAGTTCAAAAAGAGAAGTTTACCGCATTTCCTTTGACAGAGCAAAATCCCTGTGAAACTGACACAAACAATTTTATAGCAAAAATGCTTACCTTTTAAAGGGTGCAACGTTTGTATCAGTTCTCAGAACCCCATGCTGCTTTCTGGAGACCCAAGCCTCTTGTTTCTCCTGACTGGCTCGCCACATTATGTTGTGGAAAACCTCTGTATTCAAGTAAATCCTTTTCTTTTACTGTTACTTTATCTAATAATATGCAGAATTCTGTCATCTTAGTCAATCAGCTGCAGCCACCAGTAACTTTGTGTACATGTCAATTTTTCCATTATACTAAACTTCTCTTCATTAACAGGGGTGTCCTACGGGTTTTCCATTGATCTTATCATGGCTTCATAATAGGGGTGTTTGGGCTTTCTCACTAGTTTGTTCTCCCTTTTTAAGGGGCTGTTAATTACACATCTACTTCATTTTAACCTTAGCAACTATCTTTGTGGCTCCTCTAAAGGAGGCAAAAGCTTTCATGCCCAAGCATTAAGCCGTGTTCAGTTAATCCTTTAGTTAGCTTCAGTCCTTTTCCTTATTCTTTTAATAATCCATTGTTACAACTTTATTTAACACTATCACTGCGCTAATAATCCACTTTTGTTTTGCAAATGTGTGGATTAGCAAAACGCAGCCCGCTACACCCCCCATTCAGTCAGATGAAGGTCTCCCCCTGCTGCAGTCCTCACAGGTCACGCAGGAAATGCTGAACACATGGCTAAAACAGAAAATGTTTTCATATGTTTTAGTAATAACATAATTTTGATGTGAAGTGTAGGATGTGTGAAGACTGAAGCCCAAATACCCAAGAAACACTTTTACAAAAGGTGTAACAAAACAAGTATGCTTTTAGTCAAATATACTGTAAAACCAAAGAAAAAGAAATTGCTCAATTGATATGTTGCTGAAGCCCAACTCTCATTCAGTGCAAATTAAAAGACGTTTGCATATGTGTGTTGGCACGTTTCATTTTTAACACTGCTCTGTCATGGATCTGCACAGATGGTGCAGTGGATAAGCTACCGTTTAGCAAATGTGAGGTAATAGGTTTGAATCCCACATTGTTTCTTCATTTAGTGCATTAGTAGTGAGCAGCTGTTATTATTATCACATAATAAAAACATACATTTGATGCAAGTCTGTAACATCCTGTGTAAATTTATGGTACTTGTAAAAGGTCCTCTTTT
The DNA here is from genome assembly GCF_900747795.2 of Erpetoichthys calabaricus. NCBI lineage: Eukaryota > Metazoa > Chordata > Cladistia > Polypteriformes > Polypteridae > Erpetoichthys > Erpetoichthys calabaricus. Next base: position 120,067,156 of record NC_041396.2, read on the forward strand.
CCTCACACACAGACATTAATATCAACATGTCATTTGAACGTTTTTTGTTCAGTTTGGTTCTTTGATTCTTCAATAAAACTGAATTTGAACGATTTTTTTTTTCAGTTTTATTCTTGGATAAAAAAATCGTTCAAATGACATGTTGATGTGAATGTCCATGTGCAAGGAAAAGTAACTAATATCCACCATAGACACTGCGGTGTCTGTTTGCTCAACAAGACACCAAGAAGAAATGATTGAGCGGCATTTGTGTATCTGCTTTTATCCCTTCAGTGCAAATTTTTTACAAGTACCATAAATTTACACTGACTATTAATATTTCAAATCAAATGTATGTTTTTATTATATAATAGTAACAATAACAGCAGTTCAAAACTCAAAACACTAAATGCAAGGAGGACCCGGGATCGAACCCGTTCTCAGCTAAGCGGACATATCTACTTCATATTGATTGATGGTTTAGCTTCAGTTTTTACACATTCACAGTAACATGTAAATTGAACAATTTCTTTTTCTTCGGTTATATTCTTGAATAAAAGCACACTTTAAGCTTTTTGTGAAAGTGATATTTGCACTTCAGTATTCACACATTATACACTTCACATCAGCATTTTGTCATTATTACTATAACATGAAAAAAGTTTGTTTTAGTTATGTGTTCAACATTTCTTGCCTCACATTTTCTGTCATCCTACATTTACACAGATCGTAATAGACACGGAACACACATGAAATGTATGTATTCCAAATAACAATATATTATTTAACTCTATCTGTGAGTTAGGTGTCTGGGATTGTATAAAGAGACTTCAGCTTTGTGTAATGAAGTACAAAGAAGGCAGAAAAAGGTTTGAGGAAGCACCCCGTATATTGTACAGTGTACAAATCAGAATATATCAACTTTCAAGAGATGGCTCCTGAGCAACATGTTCCATGTCCAAAACAGGGATAACTAAAGACAAAAGGAGCTGGGCTTTTATAATAGCCAGGGAGGAAGAGGTGGGGTCCAATAATTGAAGCCAGATGTGACCTCGGCAGGGAGCACGGTTATGCAAGGGAAGCAGAACGTACTTTATGTTGGTTTCCCTTCAGGGAATCTGTAGGAGAAGGAGAGGAAAGGTTAGTGCACTTTGGGGAAAAAAAAACCTTGGCTTGTTTTCCGCCCTCGGTTAAGCACTTCGCCTGCATGTCAAGCACATATGTGTGACACGGGCCGCCCCCACCCCCCTCAGCCCAGACCTGTCGGGTCAGGCGCCCCAAACCGAGAGGGCATGAGCACAAGAGAAGGCATCAGCGTTGCCCTGAAGATAAGGATAGTGAAGCGATTTGGCTGTAGATCCAAAAACCACCTTGTAACTTGTGGGTTCAATTACTTATGTAGAGCCATCTACCATTGTCACTGATCATGCCGCTCTACAGTAAACTCCCAGAAGGTAGTATCTCAGCTGCGTCGCCGCCCATTTGATCGCCAAGGGCCTCATGCATAACGCCGTGCATAGAATTCACACTAAAACATGGCATAAGGACAAAAGCGGAAATGTGCATACGCACAAAAAAATCCAGATGCATAAATCTGTGTGTTCGGCAACTTTCAAGTTCTTCCACTCCATAAATCCCGATTAGCTTGATAAGTAACGCACACGCCTGCTGTCCTGCCCCATCTTCTCCCAGAATTACACCTCTTTGAATATGCATATCAATATAAATAGCCCTTAAGCTCAGCGTTCTGTGAAAAGACAATGGCAAAAGCACGGGGGAAAATAGAAGAATTTCAGCGAATACCAAGTGGAGGCAAGGAAAAACATACTATTTGTTGGTTTAAACAGTGGTATAAGCAACAAAAGGAAGTTGATCGAGTGACATAGTGTCGGAGAAACTCTCAAGCTCAAGTTCACAAAGTCGCACATTACCCGAAATAAAAATATTGTCATATATCAAAGTCACCACCGTCTGAGTGTCATATGAAAGCTTATTAGGGTACAGAGAAATGAAAAAAAAAAATAGGGACACGGTGAGACAAAAGCTTGAAATGTCAGCTTTAATCTCGAAATTTCCTCTTTAATCACGTAGTTTATTTTTTTATTAAAGTAGAGCATCATAAACTTCATCATTAAATCGTTTAATTTACTAGTTTCTCAAATACCATCATAACTAAAGTAGCACGTTAAATGCTTTGTTTTGTATATGTTCTATGTGCTCTATGTGTGTGAATCACACGTCAGTCAGTCAGTCTGTGAATCACATAAGTTTGCAAAACCGAGCGGAGAACTTGCGTATGCCAAGCATTTAGCTGGTGTGAAAATGTGCGTGGCTTTATGCCAAGTTTAGATTTTATACATTGCAATGTGAGCATGGAAACAGGCTTATGCAACATTTTTGTGCGTATGCACTGTTTATACATGAGGCCCCAGAGCTTCCCTCTCGACCACAGTATACCTGGTCTCCCGGTCCAACAGTTCCTGGCTTAGGTACATTATGGGGTGTTCAACACCATTAATGCTTTGGCTCAGCACGGCTCCTAGTCCTGTATACAAAGCGTCCATCTGGAGAATAAAAGGCAAAGAGAAATCTGGTGCTTTTAATATGGGTGCTTGCTTAAGGGCCTGGTTGAGGTCACTGAATGCAGCGTATGTCTTCTCATCCCATACAACTAAGTTAGGAGCATGTTTCTTTGTGAGATTTGTTAATGGCGTAACGCTCTCTGAGAAACAAGGCACGAACCAGCAGTAGTATCCCGCGAAGACAAGGAAGGCTTGAACCTGCCATTTAGTCTTCGAATAGGGCCAGTTTAGTATGGTATGGACTTTGGAGCACTGTGTTTTGACGGTACCCCTGCCGACAAGATAGCCCAAATATTTGGCTTCGGTCAGCCCAAAGAAACATTTCTTTCAGTTGATACGGAGTCAAGCTTCAGTTAGTGTTCAGAGTAACGCTTTCACCTGCTGTATGTGTTCTTCCCACATGCTGGAATAAATGACTAAGTCATCTAGGTAGGCTTGTGGAGCTGGAGCACTTTATCCACCAGATGCTGAAAGGTCACTGGGGCCCTGTGCAAACCAAAAGGAAGGAGATGGTACTGCCAGTGCCCACTTGGGGTGCTGAACATGGTCTTTACTTTTGCGGACTCCGTTAAAGGAATTTGCCACTACCCCTTTGTCATGTCAAGGGTGGTCAAGTATTGTGCCTTTCTTAACTGCTCGAGGAGATTATTTACTCGGGGCATTGGATAGACATCAAATCGTGAGACTTGATTAAGCCGGCGGAAGTCGTTACAGAGCCTCCAGGAGCCGTCCGGATTAGGAACGAGAATGATCGGACTAGACCGGTGGCTATGGCTCTCTTCAATCACCCCTAGGTTGAGCATCTGTCAGATCTCAAGCTGCACTTCGGCGAGTTTGGCTTCTGGGAGACGGTAGGGCCGCTCACTGACAATTACCCCCAGGCTCTGTCACTATGTCGTGCTTGATCAGAGAGGTCCGCCCAGGTGTTTCACTCACCACTCTCAAAGTTAAGGTCGATTTTCTGAGCGAAAAGGGAGCAGTGCTGGCCGGAGGGAGTCCCAGTGTCTCATTCCTTCCACGGCTTCAGCAGATGTGATATACCTGCTCGCTTGATTGACAATTTGGTTGTTTTACCAGATAGCTGATGAGCCCCTTCCTCTCCTTAACCTCGTAGGAGCCTTGCTAAATGGCCAGTAATTTGGAATGAAAAGTGGGAATAAGGACCATGACACGATCTCCAGGACTGAACTCATGGAAGTTCCTGCCTCCGCCATAACAGTGGGCCTGTGGTGCTTGATCTTTCGCCATATGCTCTTTTAATACGGGTCGAATTTTGTCTAATCTGTCGTGTAACTGTGCAATATATTCGAGTATGTTTGTGGAAGGGAGGGCCTCCTCCTCCCAACCCTCCTTTAGAATGTCCAATATGCCTCAGGGCTGCTGTCCATATAATAATTCAAAGCAGGTGAAGCCCGTGGAGGCTTGTGGTACTTCCCGGTAGGCAAACACAACAAGGGGAAGTAACTGGTCCCAATTTCTCCCATCCCATTCTTTGAGAGTTTGATTAAATCTGTCCACTAAGCCATCAGTTTGTGGGCGATACACTGAGGTCTTTATTTTCAGCATCTTGGCCACCTCCTTGAATGTTTCCAAAGTGAAAGGCGTCCCTTGGTCCATTAAGACTTCCTTAGGGATGCCACTCATGAAAAAACCCCTACAAGTTCCCGTACAATTGTCTTGGAATTGGCTGATCACAAAGGAACAGCCTCAGGGAAATGGGTAGCGTAATCCACGAGAACTAAGATATATTTATGTCCTCGGGCTGAGGGTACCATAGGTCCCACTATGTCTACCCCAATTCTTTCAAAGGGGATGTTTATTAAAGGAAGAGGAACAAGAGGAGCACAGTCCCTCCTAGGAATCTGTCTCAGTTGACACTCCAGGCAGGAGCTACAAAAGCGACTGATCTCCTCATTGATTCCGGGCTAATGAAAGCGGAGCTTAATATGCTCTTAAGGTTTTTCGGTTCCTATATGGGCACCTATGTGCTAAATCACAGACCTCCTGCTGGAAGGTCTGCAGGACTAACAATTTAGGAGTTAGTGTGATTTAACATGCCTACCCAGTGGGGCACCAATAAATGCTAGAAATTGAAAGATGAATTTGAACTTGGTTAATTAAATATTGGTCTTGCTGGGTAATCAATTAAATAATTCAACAAGGGTCCTACTTTATTTAGCTTACTTTTCTCTGTTTTAGGAGGTGGGTCTCCAGACTTTAGACTGGAGAGATCAGGTTAACCAAAACACATTCATTTTAGGAAATAGAATTATAGAATTTATTGATAAACATAAGGACTATAGAATTTTGATAACTGTATATACTGTATAGGATGACAGACAAACATATATCAGAGAACTTTGATGTTTACTGATTATTTAGAGTTCTAGTTTATGTTGGCACAGATAAATAGTTTTACAATACCAGGTCTTAGAAGCCAAGCAAAATGACACCTTTTATTGGCTAACTAAAAAGATTACAATATGCAAGCTTTCGAGGCAACTCAGGCCCCTTCTTCATATTGTAATCTTTTTAGTTAGGCAATAAAAGGTGTCATTTTGCTTGGCTTTTCTCTACATTCATAATGGCTAACACAGTACAACACCCTAGTACTACAAATACCAGGTCTTGAAAAGATATGTACAATGCTGTGTGGAGTTGTTGCACCTAGTTCAACTGGTGGATTATGCTTGTGTTGAAGTGTACAGTTTCTCTTTTCTGCATGATCATTTCTTTGTTGTGTTCTGTTATGTTGCTTTATCAGCTTGCTTTCTATTCTTAAGACCTTTGCTGTGTTGTTGGCAACTTAGAAAAAACATTTATTCCCTGGCACGAGAGTTTTAGATGCTGAAGTTTCCTTCTTGAAGTAATGGCTGTTTTGTCAGCCTTTTTAGCCCACTGGCCCACAGTTGGCAAGGCAGAAAGATTGTCAATTTCTGATCCACAAAGACAGAGAGGTTGTCAGTTCTCAGCACCCCAAACAGAGAATAGCTCATCAACGTTTGGTTTCAGAGAGCAGGTTTCAGATGTTTTCAGTCATTTTGGTGAGTTCCTTCTTCGCGAGAGAATCCCCAGGGAGTTCAGTGACAGTGTCAAGAGAATAACCCCAGATGGGATGAATGTAACTAGTTTAAGGGAATGTATAACTTCTCCTGATTGAAATAAAATTACTTTCAGTTACAAAATCAGTGTGTCTTAAAAGGCAAGTTCTCCTGTCCATCATAGTTGTCATTCATTGATTTACAGCTCTTTATTCTTGTCCATGTTGTGCCTTCTGGCTCAAGATTTCTAAAGTAGGGCCTCTGGAAAGGTGTCAGCTCAACATCTAATTTACACCTTTGTTATCTGATGAAGTGCAGACATATCCTGGTACAAGCTGGAGTTCAGTCACTTAGTTTGGAATGCAAGTGGGAGAAGGCACAGCTGAATGTGTGCACACTGTTAAATCTGCTTTCTTAACAGGTATGGTGTGGCACTAAGTCTAACACTTTATCACAATGGTAGCTTTCAAACAGGTACTCAGGTTTTCCTCCCACATCCTGAAGACTTGCATGGTACATTAATTGTAAAACTTATTTTGTGTATCCTACAGTTAATCATTACTAGCAGAGGACTCTGTGTTCTAAAGTATCATATTTGGAGACTGATGCACTGATTGAACCTGGCAGTGATAATGTTCTTGGTTGCTTTTTCTTTTTTTTCTTTAATTACAGCATATTTTTTTTAAGTGGCATGTGAAAAAAATGCATACTCTGCATATATGGTATATTAAAAATTATTCAGTTATATTAGAACATTGGAACAATCTTTATAAGTGCAGGCTGTTCAGGTCAACAAGTTTGCCAGACCTATTTACCTAAGCCTCTCTTAAATGTTTTGGTCCCCAAAGTACTACAGTCTACCATGCTAAATTCTGTGTGAAGAACATTTTAATATTTAGGGAAATATAGCCAGATATTATAGATGTTATTCAGAGTCTTGTGTTGGATCCTTTTTTTACAAGAATTTTATTTATTGACTCTGTAGATTGTAACTTACTTTTTTTATAATATTTTTGGGTTTCTTTTAGCACATAATGCAAATGTTCATTATTCTTTATTTATTAGACAGCATTACTCAAGACATTGCTTACAGCCTCTTTTCCAAGTACATTTAAGTAAGTCTCCATCCTCTGTGTAATGCTTCTGTTAAGCCAATCATCAGTAAAACAATATGATCTATTTATAGCACCTTTATAGATTGCTTGAAATATTATCAAAAAAAAAAGTATAATTTGTGCTCTCTGAACAAAACCGTAAATAAATTTACTTGTAATATTACTTGTGCAGGATGTATAACCTAGAACAATCCATTAGCATTTTACAGTGGCTTTCAGCAGAGTAGAATTTCGGTTTTGTCAATCCCTTTGAAATGAGGAAGAAGTATTTGCTTTTTCCAGTGCTGTCTGACCTGCTGTATACAGTATGTCTCCTTAATGGTTTGTAAACTTTTATTTGAAATAAACTTTGTTTGATTATTTGAATGTTTGAAATGTAGCCTGTGATACTTTTTTTTGGGGGGGGGAGTTTCACACATTGCATTGATCTGTTCCCTCCATTTCTTAATAAGTAAACAAATAAACAGGCTTTTATTACCTGTTATGTGCATTGCTTGCAAAAAACCTAATGATTTTGTTAATCTAGAATATGTAATATATATGACTGTTCTACAATGATCAATTTTTCAAGTGAAATTCATTTCATTATGGTAATTAAAGAAATGAGGTACTCGATATTTCTCATTCTTCACAATAGGAGTTGTCCATGGACATTTCTGATTCACTGTTTGCTTTTCTTTTAATTTCTGTCTCTGACTCTCTGGCACCTTTACATTGTGTGAGGCAGCTAATCTTGTCATATTTGAGACAAATATCAGTGTTACTACTTGGAAGTGGTATAGGGCAATGGATTCCTTTTGTGATGTACCCAATATTTTTTGGAACGGTAGAGAGAAAAGTTTTTTTTTTTTTTATTGACTAACAATTTATTTTTTTTCTTACTTTTTATAAGGAATAAAAACTCATACAATTCATTAGTTAATTCTGCTTTCTCTACTCTCAGTCAAGACCTCTTTGGCATTTGTCTTTCATTACAAATGTTGAAGATGATGCTGATGGAGCTTTTTGAGGTATACAAATAGTGTGTCAACATGTCTGGAAAGTAATAGTTCAAAAGACCTGAAACTAATTAACTGAACTGTATATTGAGAAAGAGGTTGGGAGAATGTGTCATGATGAGGGTGAAAATGGTAGAAAGTTGTAAGCAATTTTAATAGAAGGCAGAGAACTTTGTATTATTATCATCAATCTCATATAAAACGTGACTGTCTGTGTGTGCCCAGATTAATTATTCAGTTTACCTTGTGCTGCTCAGTAGTAGGGATATTGACATGATACTTAATTTCCTGATTGTAACAATTTTTTTTTCATTTTTATAAAAAAAAAAAAAAAAAAGTTAAAATGGAGCATTTCATTGACAACAACATTGGGTCACTAAATACTAACAACATGCAACCCGAGTTGCCTTCGAAGACTGGAAGCTATCACAAGAATACAAATGATGTTTTCAAAGTAGGTAATGGGAGCTCTTAAACCATCAGTGATAGTAGAAAAGCAGACTAGAGGTGAGCAAGGCACCTCAAAACGACGGAGAATAAGAAGCAAGCTTTACACGAAAACAATTGAGAGAGGAACTCTCGGACGTATGTCAAGACAAGTTGAGACGCATGAGGATACCAAGCAGCGGCTTAGGAAGAATACTGCAGGGATCGATAGAGAAAAAGAGGCTGAGGCACATGAAGATACTGAGGAGAGGTGAAGGAAAAACACTATTAAATTCATGCTATTACCTATAAGCATAGCTAGTACATCCATCCATTTTCCAACCCGCTGAATCCGAACACAGGGTCATCACACAAATAAAATTTACTAGATAAATGTGTAAATATTGTGTTTTTACTTTTAAATTAGTTCATTGACTGCATTGGAAGAGCCAGTTTATACCATAATATAGACAAGAATTACATATTTGTTACAGGTCCTTCTTATAGAAATTAAGAGGAAGATATGCTGGAAACACATGGATGATTGCTTAAAAAATAATTAAATATAAAAAAAAATAATTCTGCCACACAGAACTAATTTTCTGGGTTCTAATCCCATAATTAGACATTGTCTGCATGGAGTATGCACATTTTCCCCATGGCTACATAATTTTTCCTGGTATTCTGGTTCTCCTTTCATATGTTCAGGTTAGGTTGATTTCCAGTTTCAGATTGATTTTTAGTGAGTGAGGGTATGGATATGTGAATGAGTGACTCTATAATGGAATTGCACCCAGATCATTATAACAAAATACAAATCACTTCTAAAATGTAGGTGACTTTACATCCTTTGAGGCATTCATTTTAAATATTAAAACAGATTCCAACACAATTATAGTGCTAGTCTACAGACCACCAGGACTGTACTCCTTGTTCTTAACTGGATTTAGCAACCGGTGGAGTGTCACAATACACTGTCAATGGTAAATTTAACTGCCAGTGTTTCCTTTTATTCTGTAGAATATTTTAGTTCCCTTAGAAAAAGCTTGCAACTGATATAGATAATGAGATGTCTGTCTTCCTTCTCCCCTTTTAATAATACTGCCCCCATACCTCTACCAGAAACATCCATCTGCATAACAAAAGGTGAAATAGTCAGGGCATGATAACACAGGACTTTCACAAAGAACATATTGAAATTTAGCAAAAGCAATTTCACAACTATCAGTCCATTTGACTTTGTTCGGCTCCATCTTGTACAAGAGGTTCATGAGTGATACAGCTAGTTCTGAAAATCTAGGAATGAACCTCCTGTACCATCTAACTAGGCCTAGGAAAAAATGGACTTGTCATTTTGTGGTTGATATTGATCTTGCTCGGATGGCTGCCACCTTAGCCACGTGTGGCTTGACCTGTCCACCCCCAATAGTGTATCCCAAATACTGGACCTCTGGCTGTGCCAACACACACTTGGTTGGATTAATCACCATCCCAGCTTGCCATAACCTGTTAAATATATCTTTTAAATGTGAAACATTATCAGACCAAGTATTACTATAAATGACAACATCCTCGATATAAGCTTTGGCATACAATTCTGCTCCATGCAAAAGTTAAGAAAAGCCTCTGAAAAGTAGCAGATGCACCATGCAGGCTAAAGGCATGACAGTAAAATGGTACAAACTCCTGGGATTTGTAAAGCATTAAGAAGTTTTGCCAGTATACTTGGCAGTATCCTTTGCACAGATCCAGGGTAATCAATTATTTCGCTGGACCATATTTTTCGATTAACTCATCAACTCGGGGCATAGAATAGGGGTCAGATGCAGAAATTCCATTCAATTTTGAGTAGACTGCACAGAAACACTCACCGGATGCTCTTTTTCTTCAGTAATTCTGGACATATATAACTGTAAATTCTCATTAATGTTCTCATGCCATTCTTTTAACAGGTTAACGTGAAAGATTTGATTATGCCTAGGTCTATCAGGTATATGAATTTCATTCATCCCCGGGCCTTTTTGAGAGACAATCTTGTGTGGTCCTTGCCATCTGGCTAATGAACTGTTAGTGAACTTGGGCAATAACAGCTAAACATTTTGCCCTGGTTGAAAAGATCGAGAGCGAGATGCTTTATCATACCAAGTCTTTTGGTGTACATGGGTCAACAACAAATTAGTTTGCACCATTGCAGATAATGATTTTAATTTGTCTCTCATTGTTATAACATAGGATAAAATGTTGGTAGGTTCTCCAGAACTACTGCCTTCCAAAGTCAGCTTTAGCACAGCTAACGGCCCTTGGACATTATGACCAAATAAGAATTCAAAGGGCACAAAACCGGTGCTGGCATTTGGTACTTCTCAGTAAGCAAAATGTAAATATGGTCACCGTTGATCCCGGTCTGTACCTTACTTGCAAGCAAATTTACGCAGCAATTTTTGCAGCGGTAAGAACTGCTGACTTGTAATCAAAAGGATGCGGGATCGATCCTAGGCAACTCGCAAATTTACCGTTTTGAGTAGTGAGCAATTTTTTTTTATACAATAAAAACATATATTTGATTTGCGTCTGTAACAGTTGATGTAAATTTATAGTACTTGTAAAAGTTAGCGTTTTTTTTTTTTTTTTTTCACTTTCATTCTCTTTTTATTCACCAGAATCAAACCGGCCACCTCTTGATTGCAAGACAGCGGCTCTTACTGCTGCACCATGGAAGCTGGCGTATTGCAGTTGCACATTTTTTGAAAGTGTTTATTTGATATTTGGACTTCAGGCTTCACACATTATACAGTTCATGACTACATTTTGTCATTTATTACTTCTTCTTTCGGCTACTCCCGTTAAGGGTTGCCACAGCGGATCATCTTCTTCCATATCTTTCTGTCCTCTGCATCTTGTTCTGTTACACCCATCTCCTGCATGTCCTCTTACCCCATCCATAAACCTTTGCTTAGGCCTTCCTCTTTTCCTGGCAGCTCTATCCTTAGCATCCTTCTCTCAATATACCCTGCATCTCTCCTCTGCATATATCCAAACCAACGCAATCTCGCCTCTCTGACTTTGTCTCCCAACCGTCCAACTTGAGCTGACCCTCTAATGTACTCATTTCTAATCCTATCCATCCTTGTCACACCCAATGCAAATCTTAGCATCTTTAACTCTGCCACCTCCAGCTCTGTCTAATGCTTTCTGGTCAGTGCCACCATCTCCAACCCATATAACATAGCTGGTCTCACTACCGTCCTGTAGACCTTCCCTTTCACTCTTGCTGTCACAAATTACTCTTGACACTCTTCTCTACCCATTCCACCCTGCCTGCACTCTTTTTCACTCTTCCACAAACCCCATTACTCTGTACTGTTGATCCCAAGTATTTAAACTCCTCCATCTTCGCCAACTCTGCTCCCTGCATCCTTACCATTCCACTGATCTCCGACTCATTTACACACATGTATTTCGTCATGTTCCTACTGACCTTCATTCCTGTCCTCTCTAGAGCATATCTCTACCTCTCCAGGGTCTCCTCAACCTGCTCACTCATATCGCTACAGATCACAATGTCATCAGCAAACGTCATAGTCCACGGGGACTCCTGTCTAATCTCGTCTGTCAACCTGTCCATCTCCATTGCAAATAAGAAAGGGCTCAGAGCCGATCCCTGATGTAATCCCACCTCCAACTTGAATGCATCAGTCACTCCTACCGCAGACCTCACCACTGTCACACTTCCTTCGTACATATTCTGTACAACTCTTACGTACTTCTCTGCCACTCCCGACTTCCTCATACAATACCACAGCTCTTCTCGAGGCACCCTGTAATATGCTTTCTCCAGGTCCACAAAGACGCAATGCAACTCCTTCTGGCCTTCTCTAAACTTCTCCATCAACATCCTCAGAGCAAACATTGCATCTGTGGTGCCTTTTCACCCTCCTTAGTGTCCAACCTCTCGTACAACTCATCATACGCCTTTTCTTTAGCATTCGCCACCTCTCTCTTCACCTTGTGCCTTATCTCCTTGTACTCTTTTCTACTTTCTGCATCTCTCTGACTATCCCACTTCTTCTTTGCAATCCCCTTCCTCTGTATACTCTCCTGTATTTCCTCATTCCACCACCAGGTTTCCTTTTCCTCCTTCCTTTTTCCAGATGTCATGCCAAGCACCCATCTTGCTGTCACCCTTACTACATCTGCTGTAGCTTCCCAGCTGTCTGGTAACTCTTCACTGCCACCCAGTGCCTGTCTCCCCTCCTCCCTAAACTCAACCTTGCAGTCGTCCTTTTTCAACTTCCACCATTTGATCCTTGACTTTGACCTCACTTTCTTACTCTTCTTGATCTCCAACGTCATCCTACAGACCACCATCCTATGCTGCTTAACTACACTTTCCCCTGCCACCACTTTGCAGCCTTCAATCTCCTTTAGATCAGCTCTTCTGCATAGGATGTAATCTACCTGTGTGCATCTTCCTCCACTCTTGTACGTAACCCTATGGTCCTCCCTCTTCTTAAAATACATATTCACTGCAGCTATGTCCATCCTTTTGACAAAATCCACTATCCTCTGACCTTCTTCATTCCTCTCCTTGACACCAAACCTACCCATCACCTCCTCATCTCCACTCTTCCCTTCACCAACATGCCCATTGAAATCCTCTCCAATCACCACTTTCTGTCCCTTGGGTACACTGTTCATCACTTCATCCAATTCACTCCGAAAATCTTCCTTCTCACCCATTGCACACCCAACTTGCAGTGCATATGCACTAACAACATTCATCATCACACCTCCAATTTCCAGCTTCATAATCATTACTCTGCCTGACACTCTTTTCACCTCCAAAACACTCTTGACATACTGTTCCTTCAGAACAACTCCTACCCCATTTCTCCTCCCATCCACACCATGATAGAACAATTTGAATCCACCTCCAATCCACCTGGCCTTACTCCCCTTCCATTAGTCTCTTGCATGCACAATATATCAACCTTCCTTCTCCTCATCATATATGCCAACTCTCTCCCCTTATCAGTCATACTGCCAACTTTCAAAGTTCCTACCCTCAGTTCCACTCTCTTTACTTTCCTCCTCTCCTCCCGCCTCTGGACATGTCTTCCCCCCTCTTCTTCTCCTTCTTCGTCTTCTTCTTCGGCCAACAGTAGCCCAATTACCACCAGCACCCTGTTGGCTAACAGAACTGAAGGCGGTCATTGTTAACCCGGGGCTCAACCGATCCAGTATGGAAATTTGTATTGTTGTCCGCATATTGACTTGGCAAAATTTTATACCGGATACCCTTCCTGATGTAACCCTGCCCATTTATCCGGGCTTGGGACTGGCACGAAGAAACACACTGGTTTGTGCATCCCCTGTGGCTGGGTTTAATTTTGTGATTTATTACTAAAACATGAAAAACATTTCTGTTTTAATGATGTGTTTACATAGATTGTTGTAGACACGGAACACACATGAAATACATGTGTTCCAAATAACGATCTATTATTTCCGTATACAGCTCTAGTCAAGTCACTCCAAGATAAACACTGAGCACTGAGATTCTTCTTTGCAAATTGAGCTGTGGTGATGGGTTGGGGGAAAGGACAGTAGGCTGCTTGTGTTGATCGACACATTTACAAGGCAAAACACAGAGGTGTGAAGAGATTTAAGGTGGGCCGGAATTATGAGTTTTTTCGTAGGCTTTGGTAATTCTAGTGTTAAGCAGACTTGAAGTTAAATTACACCTGATCAGCATTTTTTTCCCAGAGGAATCCGCACCCTAGAAAATAGCTGAACTAGGGCATTAGCAATTTGTGTAGACCTAACTTTAAGTGGAACAGCTTCAGGATATCATGTTGCGTAATCACATAAAACTAAGGTATACTTATGCCCATTCTTACTCATTGGCAATGGCCCCGGTATATCCATAGCTATCTTGGTAAATGGTTCTTCAATCACAGATAATGGTATAAGTGGGGCGCTATCTCATTTTTTCATAGAATCCAACTTCTGACATTCAGGGTACTTTCTACAATGATTCCATACATCCTGGCCAATAAAAATGCTCTAAAATTCTGTCTCTGGTTTTTGCCTGACCCAAGTGACCTGCCCAGGGCATGCCTAACTGGAAATCTTTTTCTCTGTAACTCAAAGGTAACACCAGCTGTTTACCATTTTCATCAGTATGGTATAAAATGCCTTTCTCTATTATAAAGGACTCACCACTGACATTTCTTCCCTGCCTGTCTGCCTTCTCAAAGCAAGGATGAAGAATGAGGTCCCCACGCTGCAAAGCACAAAATCCCCTACCACAAGAGTTTCTAGATCTAGAGCATCGACAGCTGGTGTAGTACCCTCACCCTGGTTAGGAGTTCCTAACATTTTTGCCTGTTTCCTTTGCCTCCAGGTCTTACAGCCAGTCATTTCCTTCATCTCTGCAAAAGGCAATTCATCCCAGCTCACCTGAGCCATGTTGGCTTCAGCAAAAGAATTTCCCTCGGGATAAATAAAGTTCTTATCTTATCTTCCTGCACTCTGGTTACTCTCCCAACCTCTTTCACCAGGTTCTGATGTAGCAAACTGTCAATGTTTGGTATGTCGAGCAGTAGGAGTACAATTTAAGGCAATTCCTCAACAATTCCAACCTGTAAGGTGTACAACTGACCACCTGTCTCCATCCCTACACTCACAAGAGGTTATGAGACCTTTTCACGATGGACACACCTCAATATAACAATCCTGCCCAAGTTAAGCAGTCTGTTATCAATGATATCCTTACATACTAAGGTCAGGGTGCTTCTGGTGTCAATTATAGCCTCTCGAAATTTTCCAGCTACTTTAACTGTTACTACCTTCTCTTTACTCTGAACTGGTGTCTTAGATGGGAGAGGATAAAGCACGTAAGAAAAGCTATTCTCAGTAGTTTTCTGGGTCTTTGGGCACTGTGTCCTCTTATGACCCTGTTGGTCACACCCATAACAAACCAAGACAGGAACCTCTGACCCCTGGCTCTCTACCAAACAGTGAGAACCATAACCATGCCCAGTCTTTGGCATACCTGGCTTCCCTGGAGTAGTCATTGTAGGCTTGGATTCCCTTGGCTTTTGCTGGGGAATGTTGTGTTGAGCATGTGCAGTCTTGTACACTTCAGCCAGTTCAGCTGCTTGTCTTGATGTCTTCGGCTGATTCTCCAGAATCCAGGTCCTCAACTCTTAGTGCACACCCTGTAAGAATTGCTCCAAGACAAGACAGTCAATCATTTCACATATTGCCGGGGATTATTTCTAAATTCTTACACAACAACAAAACATCAAATCCACAAACAAGTAAAGTAAAACTACTACCATCCCCACACAGTGATTGCTTTCCCCCTTTCTTGTTTTGTTACTCTTGACTGTTGTGAAATCAGTTGCTTGCCAACTTTTAGCCACATAAATGGAGTACACAGCCACGCGTGCACAGAATGAAAACTGCCCGTCAACTGACCACAAACACGGCTAGCCTGCTAAAGGCGGCCTAACAGTAAGCATCTTGTGGGGATTTTTTTTAACGTTCAGCACTGCACCTGTCGACTCTGGACTGCGTTTTATATATGTGGTTAAATACCAGTGGCTATTGGTGTTTCTGGCTCACTGTAATTGGCAAGGGACCCGGTGATGGTTCTACTATCGTCTCATTGAGAATTTATAATTCTTGGGTAGCACTATTCCTGTGAGTTGACGTAACTATTATGCTCCAAGAAAACTCACCAGGAGCTGTTATTTATAAGACAGTTAAAGAAGTTCCAGTGTACCACTGGAGAAGCAGTGGCCTTTTTCTGCAGGCCCGTTATTGAAAGTATTTGGTTTGACTGTCTTCTGAGGGGTGGTTTCAAACTCCCCACTGCTAATTTACTTAAATAGACTAAAACATAAAGTTGCTAAGGTGATAATTAGAATTATGATAATGTTGAACTTTTTCAAAGATTAAATAACAATAGTTATAAAGTGCTAGTTCACGTCTTTTTAAGGAATATTTTAGATTAAAAAAATCGGTATTTTTTTTAGTGTAAGCACAAAAACCCTGAAATTTATGAATTTAATTTTTAGCAACATTTAAGATACATCTTGGCACAACAGGAAGATGGTTTAGCACTGGTGTAACTCATATCCAGTAACAATGTTTTTTGTGATTCAGCAGTATTAATTTTTTACTCGGTGTTTAAAATTCATCACATTCAGGAATTGATGCCTTAGAATGTTTTATTCTTTCCTATCTAGAATGTGGAATATTTTATTGTGTGTTAAGTCATAACTGGTCATTTGTAGCATGTATATATTGTAATTTTATGATCTTTTATCAGGCAAATACAGTCCAGGATTTAGAGCCCAAAACAGAAAGAGATTCAGGCTTGCTCCTCGGTAAGTGATCAGTTCATTATAACAAGATTTACTTTTGATTTGAAATCTTATAAAGTATGTAAAAACAGGTATAATAGTTAGTATGTCACCTCAACATAGCTATTTAATTGCTTTTAACCTTGAGTTTCCGAAACTATTGTCAAAATAACTTATTATTTACGGCAGGGGTCCCCAACTCCAGTCCTGGAGGGCCGCAGTGGCTGCAGGTTTTCATTCTATCCCTTTTCTTAATTAGTGACCTGTTTTTGCTGCTAATTAACTTATTATGAAATAATTTTAATTGACTTGCTTTTGAAAATAATTTTAATTGATTTGCTCTTACTCTCCTTAATTGTTTCTTTTTTCTTAATTAGCAGCCAAACAATAATGAAATACAAAATGAGCCAAAGCAAGACCAGCAAACTGTGTCCATCATACAATATCTGAAATTAAAGAAAAATAAAGGTCTCAGGAATGTTAATCTACTCAGGTCCCCAAACCTTTTAACAGTGTCCTTAAAAAAGAGAAAATCGACAATTTTGGAAATGTGTGCTATTGCACAATGGGAGCAGCAATAAGGCATGGATTTAAAGAATGGATTTAATTAACAGCAAGAATCAGCGCCTAATTAAGCAACTGGTTGAAGTGAAATTTGTTGGAGTTTGAGGTCCTGACTAAGTTGGTCTTCTGCTCACTCACTACACATTTCATTTCTATTTGGGTGCCATTTAAGGAAAGACCTGAAGCAACTCAGAGGTACAATAAAGAAATTCAGGGGAACATATCTTAATAAAGGTCAATTAAAATGAATTCAAACAAAAGTTAATTATCAACAGAAACCGGTCACTAACTAAGAATAGGGTTAGAATGAAAACCTGTGGCCCTCCAGGACCAGAGTTGGGAACCCCTGATTTAGGGTGTAATTGTTTAGATATTCTATATTTGCTTTCCTCTTTGAGATCTAATATATTGTAACACTTCTGCATGATTTAATTTTAATTTCCTAGCCATGTTCCTTGTAATCGCTAAGTTATAATGAAATTTCATGAAAATAATCTATTCCTTTCATAATTTTCAAAATTGCTTTCTGATATCCTCAAAGTATTTTTCTTAGATTGAAACGACTGAATTCCATGTGTCTGCTGTAGTTCTGCTATGTCCCTTTTGTTTTTGACAAACCCTTGGCACAATACTTTTGTATAGCCTTACATACATGTGCATTACATAGTTGAAAACTAGTGTGCCTGTCTAGACCCTTGTTCTTTACAGTAGAACAATATATGATTTAACTTTTTTCTGTACTTTTTCTGTATTCTTCTAGCAGTCTTACTAACTGAATTTGACTTAAATATGTGAATTTGCCGATATGTGTGCTTGGTAAAATCACAACAAATGAACAAAGTTTGAATTCGGATTTGGGTGATTATGAGGCAAATCTGTAAATCTATACTAATAAAAGGCAAAGCCCTCACTGACTGACTGACTGACTCACTCACTCACTCACTCACTCACTCACTCACTCACCACTAATTCTCCAACTTCCCGTGTAGGTAGAAGGCTGAAATTTGGCAGGCTCATTCCTTACAGCTTACTTACAAAAGTTAGGCAGGTTTCATTTCGAAATTCTATGCGTAATGGTCATAACTGGAACCTGTTTTTTGTCCATATACTCTAATGGAGGAGGTGGAGTCACGTATCGCGTCATCACGCCTCCTACGTAATCACGTGAACTGAAAACAAGGAAGAGATTTACAGCACGAGTCAAACGCGGGAACGAAGGTAAATGACGTTAATTGTTGAGTGTCTTTTAATACTGTGTAAGCATACATATTAACACATGTGCAATTAAACGTGTGCATTTACGGGGTGATTTCTCAGGCTTAAAAGCTCGCCTTTTATTAAAAAGGTAAATGCAAACTGTTTTCAGTCTGAAGGGCACAAACCACGTTAGATTTCAGCCGTTAAACGCGCAAAAATGTCGGTACACCAGATAAATAAGCGCAACATATTATCAGTTGTATGCTTACCATACATATAGAAATGTGTTAATCGTTAATTAATAGTATGGGATGGTGTTTTTCGAATCGCGCCTTGATTTAAACGATTGCATGTCTTGGTGGGTTTGCGTAGCTTATTGTAAATATCTTTACACCTCTTTTTAAGACTTAAACTGACTGAAACGGGCTTTCACAAAAAAACTTAGGGCTTTGCTACAGGATACACCCTCCACAAGTTAAGGAAGTAAAAATAAAGGTATATATTTGTTTTATCTATCTATCTATCTATCTATCTATCTATTTAAACATTTTAAGTTCATATGCATAGCCCCATTTGGCTGTTTTAGTTTTTTTTTTTTTTTTCTTCAGTAATATTTAATCTCCTTAAAGAAAAACAACATATGTATTTTACTTTTTTTGTATCTCTTTAGTAATATTTTAGTGTAAAAGGATAACCAGTATTTAAACCTTTTATGTTACTTTATAAAGTTATTTTACACAATGTTGAAAAATTAATAAGAAAGCTACATATTTTGGCAGCTGCTGCTTTAATTTTCAATGAAATGAAAAAAGCTCTCCAAGAGAAAACCTCAATGAAGAAGAAACAGTTTGCACTATCTAAAAAGGAGAAACCCTCATTTATAAAGGTTTGCTGCAGATGACTTAGCTGAAAATAAATGAATAGTTCCTATGTGTATAATACATATTTATCTATTTGACTTATGCCTTTATTCCAGCAACTTGCAACATCTGAGGTACAATTTGTTACTTTTGTTTTTTGCAGCACAGGCAGGTGAAGTGACTTCCTCAGTGTCACACAGTGGTGTCAGTACCAGGATTTGAACTGACAAGCTCCGGGTTTGCTGAAATATTACTGAAGAAAGAAAAAAAACGAAAACGGGCAAATGGGGCTATGCATACAAATGTCCCCTCCATCCATTATCCAACCCGCTATATCCTAAATACAGGAGCCAATCACTGCCAACACAGGGCACAAGGCAGGAAACAAACCCCGGGCAAGGTGCCAGCCCACCGCAGGGCGCATACACCCACACACACCCACACACCACGGACAATTTAGAATCGCCAATGCACCTAACCTGCATGTCTTTGGACTGTGGGAGGAAACCAGAGTACCCGGAGGAAACTCAGACAGACACGGGGAGAACATTTAAACTCCATGCAGGGAAGCGAACCCGGGTCTCCTAACTGGCACCTTTCACTGCGCCACCATACCGCCCGCATGCAAACATAAAAGGTTTAAATAAAACAGAAATATATACCTTTATTTTTACTTCCTTAACTTGTGGAGGGTGTATCCTGTAGCAAAGCCCTAACTTTTTTCATGAAAGCCCCTTTCAGTCAATAAGCCTTAAAAACAGGTGTAAAGCTAAACTTGCAGCACCGCTATTCAATTACACTTGCCTAACGCCTCTCCTAAGGGGAAATACTGTGGGATCTGGGCATCCGTCAAAGCACCAATCACAGGCCCGATTAGAAAGAGGGAAGCTGTGATTTGTCGTCTCCCTCCCATGTAACAATCACAGCCCGTGTTACAACGCACTATGTGTGTGTGTGTGTATGTATGTGTGTATATGTATGTATGTATATATATAATATATATATATTTATATATATATATAATGTGTGGATGTGTATATGTAGATATGTGTATATGTATATATATGTTTACATAACCTCTTTAACACACTACTTCTCTGCTGCGAAGTGCGGGTATTTTGCTAGTAGTCATTAAACCACAGTCTCCATATAAACAAAAAGTGAACCTTTGCTTACATAAAATATACTGTCAGCATGGCACTGCCAGATCTAAACACTAGCATGGCAAATTGCTTGCATACTAAAGTGACTATAGCTGCAGATGAAAGTCCCATTTTACTTATGGTGCCAAGCAGAGTAGCGTTGAGGTGCAACAGTCTATTAGCCAGCGAAAGCGCTGTGAAGAAGCTGTCTGTTGTTACGGTTCTGCCTTTGTCCAGGAACGGCTCCAGAAGCTTTAAGACCACAGACCTTGGGTTGTAACTCAAAACACAGCTCGCAACAAACACATGCCAAATGTCTTTAATCGCATCAAACCTGTAGTTTTTCACACGTTCTGCACGGGTGTCTTTGTTGTCAAATCGCAAATGCCGCATGATAGTTTAATTGCGGTCATGGGACATCACTGCTGTTTTGAATAGAATGGAGATAAACGCCATCAACTCTCAGAGAGAGAGTGAGGCAAGTTCATTGTACAACGTGAATATCACTGACAGAGTAAAACTGAATAATAATAATAATAAAAAAAAAAAAAAACGCTAACTTTTACAAGTAGCCAAATTTACACCGGGTGTTAGAGACTCAAATGAAATGTATGTTTTTATTATGTTATAGTAATAATAATAGCAGCTCACTACTCAAAATGTGGAGCACTTGGTCTTGAACCCAAAACCTTTTGGTTAGAAGGCAGCAGTTCTTACCTCTGCACCATCCAAGAATACATATCAACTTTTTGTTGATTGACATTTGAGCTTGGGTTTTTAACTCATTGACAGTAACATGTAAATTGAATGATTTTTTTTTTTTTTTTTACTTTGGTTATGTTCTTGAATAAAAGCACTTGTGTTTATTTGATATTTTCACTGACGTCTTTACACGTTATACACTTCACGTCATTATTAGTATAACATGGAAAAAGTTAATGCTTTTAGGTATATGTTCAGCATTTATTGCCTTGCATTTCCTTTCATCCTACGCTTACACAAATCGCTGTAGACACGGAACATACATGATATGTATGTATTCCAAATAACGATATTTTATTTACCCTATACAATTCACTTCACATGAAGATAAACACACTTGAGCTGGGAGAACTTTTTGCCCAAGTTGAGCTCTGTTGGTGGGGGAATGAATAGCCGGCTGCTTGTGGTGATCGACACATTTGAATTTAAGGTGGCCTGGGATTACAAGTTTTTTTTCGTAGGCTTCAGGGATTCCAGTGTTAAGGAATTGTGCTCTATCTGCTCTTTTGCAAGTTCTATCCACTGTTAGGATTTTAGCCAGAGAAGCTTTTCATCATGATCTTACTGACTGATCGGATATTTCTCAGTGATCACTGAGTCATGCCATGCCAGCTTTATAGGATGGTTTTATCCGCTTGTCATTCAGATATATAAGATTTCCTTATGCTGTTGTTGAACTGGTAAACATCAAAGCACAATTCAGAACAACATTCGGTTTTCCAAATGTAATCTGAGCAGTCAACTGCACTCACATTGCTACTGCAATGGCGGCAGACAAATTACATCAGCCAGGGATGAATCAGCAGAAGAATTAGCTGGCGTTACATCATATATAGCTGGAGAACCTATAAAAATGGCAGCTCTGCACAGTTGTAGGTGCTTTTTCCATCTAGTGCGGCAAAAGGCAAGCAGTCCTTTTAAGTATAAAGAGCACATAATCAATCCATTATGGCATTTGGTGCTGATGCTACCCTATAAAGGCACCTTCAGAGAATGAATTTGCTTATGTAAATAGAAAGCATTTCCACTCTATTAATGTGCTGCTCTGTAGTGCATAGAACATGTGTCACATTGTTCAAGCATGTAGCATGCTGCATATATAATGTAGCACACAATCATGGCTTACCTGTACCTGAAGTATGATGAACCTGACTCTGACCCACCAAATGATCACTCAAATTGGACAGCGTTACAACTTCGTTTGAATGTAATTAGAATAATGTAAAAACAGGTAATCAGATACAGCATTTATTTTTTAACCAGTTCATTTAATTTGTGGTCCGTATCACACAGTGCAGCCCTTATATTCCTTAATTCATTGGCCACGTCTCTTACAGCATCTACTATTGCATTTTGTGACTCAAAACAGCGTCCATCTGCATGCAGCCAAATGGTCTCTCGGCAGTTTCTGAGGCAGAGGTGTTTGTGCAGCCAGCACCCGAAGACGGGCTCGGCAGAGCAGCACCATCATTTTATCGGCACGGAGGTCAGCTTTTTTAATACCATCTGAAACAGAATAAACAAATGGTGGTCTGCGACTGGCCTTTTCACTTCAACTGTGATTTCTGTCCACTTCTTTTTTTATTTCAGGTACTTTCTGAACTTGAACTTTCAAGTGTCTCTGCCACGCTTTTGTTGCTTACACCACTGCTTAAGCCAACAAATAGAACGTTTTTCCTTGCCTCCACTTCGCATTCACTGGAATTCTTTTTTTTTTTCATGTGCTTTTGCCATTGTCTTTTAACCAAACACTGAATGGAAGGTGCTGTATTGATTTGTATATTAAAATATGTAAAATCCTGGGTGGAGTTGGGGTGGGGCGGCTGGCACGTGCATTACATTTCACACTGACCAGGATTTATGTGGCGGAAGTGTGTGGAAGTTGGCTTAATGCACGGTTTTGTGCATCTGAATTTTTTTCTATTTTTGTTTGTACACCATGATTTAATGTGAATTCTACACACAGCTTTATACATGAGACCCCTGGTGGTGTATTTAGTCTGAACCAGAGATGGGAACAAGTCAGTGGATTTTCAAGTAACAAGTCTCAAGTCTTTACACCCTGGTCAAGATGGGTAGGTCTTAAGTGAAGTCTCGAGCCAAGTCTTAAACTTCAAGTCTCAAAAATGTCATAATGTGTTTTTCACCAAGTTTAAGCCTATTTCTTAAATTTAAAAGAATCGTAAATTTTAAACATTTATTACTACATTTCCAAACTATCAGCTCCATGTTAATTCAACATGAACAAAAAAGAAAAAATGTAATGCAAATACACATGTAATGGCAACAATCCTCAAAGTGCCACTGATTGTAGCAATACAAGTAGTGCAAACAAATTAGCAAGCTTGTCGTATTTTCCAAAAAAAAGTATATTTCTACTCAAAACGAATAAGAATAATATGAAGAAATAACAAATTCAGCCCTTTATTTCTCAAAAAGAACAAAACAGAAAAACACTGCATTAACATAAATATGTGTCTTCTTAATATTACATAAATAACAAATTATATATGTGGTAAGAACAGTGATGCATCTATCCATTCATCCTTCCTTCTATTTTCTTAACGCTCATATCGAGTGCAAGGTTGCAAGGCAGTTGCAGTCCATCACACCAAATGCCGAGCGCAAAGCAGGAAAACACCTGGACAAGGTGCCAGTCCATTGCAGGGTGAACACACACCCACAGAGGCCAATTTCAACAGCACCTAATCACATAACCTTCATTTCCTTTGACTGAGGAAGGAAACCTAAGCAGACTCTTGGAGAACATGCAAGCTCCACACAGGAAGCATCCAGGATTTGAGCCCTCGTCTCCAGAAACACATATTAGAAATATATTTAAGTCAGTTATGGATTTTTCTGCTTTTTGTTTTTATATATAATCTTGGACTTCAACAATTAACCACTATGATGGTAGCTTATCTTATTTCTGCTAGTTTTGCTGTTACATAGTTAGTTAGTTTTTTTTCATTATTACTGACTTCTTAGGCAGCCCGAAAGAACAAGTCTATAACAGTGTCCAAGAGCAGCATGAAGTAAATCATTTAACCCAGAAAAGCATGAACTTCAAGAGCAACAATAAGTAAATGAATCATTTAATACATTGTTGTAAAATATAAAGCCTTTTCATCTATATTATTTATTGTTATTACTGTATTATTTGTTATTTACTTTTTGCTTGTTTATTCAAGTTTATCTAAGTTGACTTAAGACAATTGAGATGCAACTGGTGAAGTGACTTGCTCATGGTCACAAAGCAAACCCACAACTTTTGGGTTTAAATTTCAAAGCCTTCACAACTACACCATACTGCCCATTCCTTCACTTTTCTCCACAGCATC
Source organism: Erpetoichthys calabaricus (assembly GCF_900747795.2). Lineage (NCBI taxonomy): Eukaryota > Metazoa > Chordata > Cladistia > Polypteriformes > Polypteridae > Erpetoichthys > Erpetoichthys calabaricus. The sequence goes on from NC_041396.2 coordinate 120,091,538, forward strand.
TATCCAAGATGGAAAAGCAAACCACAAGATGTGCCACTAGAAGAACAGTTATTGCAGGCATTCTGGCAAGCATGACTTGTAAACACCCAATAGTAAAGGCGAAACAATGCCTTGAATGTGAATGTTGTTGCAATCATTTTTCAGTGCAGTTTCGTCCCATGCTTTTAGTTCATTACCCCCCAAAATCTCGGGGAATTGCTGTTCAGGAAACACGACACATTTTACATTTTTTTCTTTATTCAGTTTATTTTTATTGTGTAAAACAGTTGTGTATAGAGATGTAAACTTTTTAAAATTCATTTTGAGGGAGGCAAACACATCAGGATATGGGGCCTGACCCTCACAGGCCCCTTGTGGTGCCAGATGTGGTTCATTAATGTATTACAATGAATGTAACAAGCTAATAGGTGAGTGTAAAATTACAATTGTGGTAAGCTAACTTTCCTCTGATAGCACAGGTAATGAACATCCATTAAACATTTTTATAAGGCTAATGCCACTTTGTGACATGTTAGTTTAACATTGACTGAAAGCTGCATTGTGATTTCTGGTATTCCTTATAGAAACTGCACAGCTCCAGTTTTCTGTATACAAAGAGGGTCCATCTTGTACTCCTTTCTGATCTGGATCACTCCTAAATGAAACACTGGCAGTAAGAAATAACCGAAATCACTGTGTGGCTTTCTGTCAGTGTTAAACTACATTTCACTGCTAGAATAAGTGATCACCCCTGACAGAAACAAATATCAAGGGAAAAATACAAACAAAATAGAGAGGTGTATGGGTGCGATTCTGTATGTGACGTGTCTCTTAAAGTCGGAAGAAATTAAAAAATGATACTGCTATTGAGATATTTGGAAGCTTAGCTGGGACATTCAGTTAGTACAGATCATCTAATGATGATTTCTTTTTATTCCTTATTGGCAGTATTTTTTTAATAGCTATCCAGATCAGGAAGGGTAGGGAAAACTGGAGCTGTACGGTTGTTTCTGAATACTGATCAGTGATAAGAAAAGTGAAATGATCAGAATATTACTGCTTCAGAAATAACTGATGTTTATCTCTGTATATTATAGTACGTATAAACTACCACTGCAAGCGCCATTGTAAGCACTTAGCAATGATTAAGTGAGCAGTGTCTTGTGTTAAAGTGAGAAGGGACAATTAAATACCCAGAGTGCCTACTGTTGTCCTTTACTTGCAAGTCATGAGATTATGAATGAATTCAATCTTGGGGGAATTTCAGTTTTAGTCTGTGAGCTACACATATGGAACATCTTAACTCAAGCACTTACTTGATTGAGAAAATGAAAAAGGGTTTTACTTCTCCGTGTACTTTTTGAGTGTAGCATACAAGGAACTCATTGCCTTTTGTTAACCATCATTTTGATATTTTGCTTTATTGTGTTTTACCGGTTTAGATACATGTGTCGGTTCAGTTATACTGTATATACATTGGTTTTAATAAATATGCCAGTTCAGATATACCGTACATATTCATTTAGATAGACCAGTTTGGATATGTATATGCCACTTAAGAAATACTGTATTTACATTGGACTGAATATACAGTATATATTTGTTCATGGCTAGTTTTGTTTTGTCATTATGGTGGGGTCGTTGTTTAGCTTTGTTAACACTAGAATCCATGAAGCCTATGAAGAAACTCATAATCCCTGGCCACCTTAAATTCCTTCGCACCTCTCCATCAGCGTCTTTTGTTTTGCAAATGTGTCGATCAGTCCAAGCGGCAAGCAGCCTGCTGTCCCATAAACCCCCAAACATGGAGCTGAAGTCAGTCGCAAAATTCCCAGAGCTCAGGTCACATTATCTGGGAGCGAGGTGCCTGGAGTTGTATAGGGTGAATAATATATTATTTGGAATACATACATTTCATGTGTGTTCTGTGTCTACAACGATCTGTGTAAGTGTAGCATGACAGGAAGTTTCTGAATACATAGCTAAAACTGAAGCTTTTTCCATGTTATACTAATAATGTCATGAACTGTATAATGTGTGAAGACCAAATATCAAATAAACATGCTTGCTTTTATTCAAGAGTATAACCAACGAAAAAAAACATCCGATTTACATGTTGCTGTCAATGAGTTAAAAACCCAGTCTCAAATGTCAATTGACAGGAAGTTGACATGTTTTCTTGAATGGTGCAGAGGTAAGACTGCCTTATAACCCAAAGGTACCAGGTTCGAGTCTGGGCACTCCGTGTTTTGAGTAGTGAGTCGCTTGTTATTACGATAATATAATAAAAATATACATTTGATTTGAGTCTGTAACACCCAGTGTACATTTTTTACTATAATATAATAAAAAAATACAGTTGATTTGAGTCTGTAACACCCGGTGTAAATTTTCGCTACTTGTAAAAGTTAGCACTTGTTTTTTTTTTTTAAATTCAGTTTTATGGGTGTTACAGACTCAAATCAAATGTATGTTTTTATCATATTATATTACAGTAATAATATGTGGCTCACAACTCAAAATGCGGAGTGCACGGACTCAGACCCGGTACCTTTGGGTTATAAGGCAGCATTTCTTACCACTGCACCACTTCCTGTCAATTGACATTTGAGCTTGGGTTTTTAACTCATTGACAGCAACATGTAAATCGAATGATTTTTTTTCTTTGATTATATTTTTGAATAAAAGTGCACGTGTTTGATATTTGGACTAAAGTCTTTACACATTATACACTTTACATCATTACTAGTATAACGTGGAAAAAGCTTCTGCTTTAGGTTTGTGTTCAGCATTTCTTGCCTTGCATTTCCTGCCATCCTGCACTTACACAGATCATTGTAGACACGGAACACACATGAAATGTACAGTATGTTTTCTAAATAACAATATATTGTTTACCCTATACAATTCCAGGCACCTCACTGCCAGATAAAGAGACTTGTGCTCTGAGAATTTTGTGACTGACTCAACTCCGTCGGTTGGGGAGAATGGGATAGCAGGCTGCTTGCGCCGATTGACACATTTACAAAGCAAAAGACACTGATGGAGAGGTGTGAAGAAATTTAAGGTGGCCCAGAATTACTAGTTTTTTTGTAGGCTTCAGTGATTCTCATGTTAATAAATAATCTGTGGCCAAATAAATAGAAATCACGGTGTACAGTGACACAGTATCAAACGATATCATGATCTCATCCTCAGCGATGGATACATTTTTCAGATGCTGCAGTGCCATCTTGGCACTATTAACAGAATATTCTGAATCAAATTTTAAATGTTTGAACATTTGAAAAAGTCTTAGCCTAACGGTGGTCCAACTTATAACTTATCTAACAACAGGTTTGAATTATAGTGGGGTTTTATGGATTTTTGAGAGGCCGTAGAATTCAGGGCAGTTTGCATTATTGGATTTCATTCTGTAATAATCCTGTAAGTTTAAAAGGTTGTCATTCCTGAGCTTATTCAGAGTGGTGTTGACTCTGTTAAAGGTCATTTTAGTTGAGTCGCTTGTTAATTGTTTGTAAGTTGTGGTGTTGGAGAGCATTTCTTCTATTGTTGTAACATATTGCTCTTTGTCTAATACAACTGTCGCGCCTCCTTTGTTCTCTGGTATGATAACAGTGCTGTTATCATTTTGTAGCTGCTTTAATACCTTCTGTTCTTTTAAAGAAACATGTACTGTTGGATGTCTTTCATGTAACTGGCTGGCCAAGACACACCTAATCTCTTGTGCATTCTCTGCTGGTATCTCTTCAGTTTGTATGGTGTGTTCTAGGGAGCCTAGGAAGTTCATGTTGGATTCATCTTTGTAATTGAACTTTAATCCTCTGGTTGGAGAACATTTTGTTCTATGGTGAACAGCTGTCTTCTGGAGAAGTTTTATACTCCGGATTGTGGATTATTAGCATGCATATTCCTGTTGAGTTTATTCCATTTTTTGTTAAGCGCATTCTGCTTAGATTTACAACCTTTGTAAGCTGTTTCCTGCATATGCTTAGCCCATTCATCTGCAACCACCTATATACTGTGACGGACGGCCACAGCCATTACCTGGCCAGAAACGCCAGCTGGATGGAAGGATCTGGGGAGAGAACATCTACAAAACACTACCTCCCCTGGGTCACTGGAGGGCAGCCCACCTGGGTGGCTGTGGCACCAGGGATTCCCGCAGGGCATGCTGGGAGTTGAAGTGTGGCACAACCCTGTTAAGTTCCGTGGGGGCCCCCAAGGTGAGCTGCAGAGCCTCATATGGGGCTTTCACCACTCCTGAGGGTCGTTCCAGGTCTGATTGATGAGGCACCTGGAACACCCCCAGGGTCTGCTTAAAAGGAGTCACCTCACTCCATTCACGGAGCCAGAGTTGGGAAGAAGGAGGGACAAAGCCTGCCAGAAGGAAGAGTGGAGGCGGATGACAAAGAGAGAAGACGGAGGACTGTGTACTGGTGCTTATTTGTACTGTGTTACTTTGGGGAGCAATAGGAAAGCTCTTCCCCACTGAAATAAAGTTTGTGGTATGATGGGACTTGCGTCTCTGCTGTCTGCATTTAGGTAGACCAGTTTGGATGTACAGTGGTGTGAAAAACTATTTGCCCCCTTCCTGATTTCTTATTCTTTTTCATGTTTGTCACACAAAATGTTTCTGATCATCAAACACATTTAACCATTAGTCAAATATAACACAAGTAAACACAAAATGCAGTTTGTAAATGGTGGTTTTTATTATTTAGGGAGAAAAAAAAAATCCAAACCTACATGGCCCTGTGTGAAAAAGTAATTGCCCCCCTGAACCTAATAACTGGTTGGGCCACCCTTAGCAGCAATAACTGCAATCAAGCGTTTGCGATAACTTGCAATGAGTCTTTTACAGCGCTCTGGAGGAATTTTGGCCCACTCATCTTTGCAAAATTGTTGTAATTCAGCTTTATTTGAGGGTTTTCTAGCATGAACCGCCTTTTTAAGGTCATGCCATAGCATCTCAGTTGGATTCAGGTCAGGACTTTGACTAGGCCACTCTGAAGTCTTCATTTTGTTTTTCTTCAGCCATTCAGAGGTGGATTTGCTGGTGTGTTTTGGGTCATTGTCCTGTTGCAGCACCCAAGATCGCTTCAGCTTGAGTTGACGAACAGATGGCTGGACATTCTCCTTCAGGATTTTTTGGTAGACAGTAGAATTCATGGTTCCATCTATCACAGCAAGCCTTCCAGGTCCTGAAGTAGCAAAACAACCCCAGACCATCACACTACCACCACCATATTTTACTGTTGGTATGATGTTCTTTTTCTGAAATGCTGTGTTCCTTTTACGCCAGATGTAACGGGACATTTGCCTTCCAAAAAGTTCAACTTTTGACTCATCAGTCCACAAGGTATTTAACCAAAAGTCTTGTCAATCATTGAGGTGTTTCTTAGCAAAATTGAGACGAGCCCTAATGTTCTTTTTGCTTAACAGTGGTTTGCGTCTTGGAAATCTGCCATGCAGGCCGTTTTTGCCCAGTCTCTTTCTTATGGTGGAGTCGTGAACACTGACCTTAATTGAGGCAAGTGAGGCCTGCAGTTCTTTAGACGTTGTCCTGGGGTCTTTTGTGACCTCTCGGATGAGTCGTCTCTGCGCTCTTGGTGTAATTTTGGTCGGCCGGCCACTCTTGGGAAGGTTCACCACTGTTCCATGTTTTTGCCATTTGTGGATAATGGCTCTCACTGTGGTTCGCTGGAGTCCCAAAGCTTTAGAAATGGCTTTATAACCTTTACCAGACTGATAGATCTCAATTACTTCTGTTCTCATTTGTTCCTGAATTTCTTTGGATCTTGGCATGATGTCTAGCTTTTGAGGTGCTTTTGGTCTACTTCTCTGTGTCAGGCAGCTCCTATTTAAGTGATTTCTTGATTGAAACAGGTGTGGCAGTAATCAGGCCTGGGGGTGGCTACGGAAATTGAACTCAGGTGTGATACACCACAGTTAGGTTATTTTTTAACAAGGGGGCAATTACTTTTTCACACAGGGCCATGTAGGTTTGGATTTTTTTTCTCCCTAAATAATAAAAACCATCATTTAAAAACTGCATTTTGTGTTTACTTGTGTTATATTTGACTAATGGTTAAATGTGTTTGATGATCAGAAACATTTTGTGTGACAAACATGCAAAAGAATAAGAAATCAGGAAGGGGGCAAATAGTTTTTCACACCACTGTATACAGTATATGCCATTTCAGATATATAGGAGACTTTATGCTTTAAGGTTTGACAGGGTGAGTGGTGGTAACAAAGTCGTTCCTTAAAGGAAAAATACTACACTAAAGACTGGACAAAGTTTCCTCTTCACAGTAAAAACTGAGACTTGCTTTTTTCAACCACTGTTAAGCTGTGCTTGTAGCTGTTGTGCTGTTTGGTGCCTGTCACACAAGATGGTGACCCTCAGAAACTTGTCTTCTGATTGTGTTATGACTTTGGGGCTTGCCAGATCTCATTCTGTCAGAGTTTGTTCCAGTTTCCAGTTGACTTTGGATTATGTAGGACACCATACTCACTGACACCTTCTTGCAATTCCTCTAAATGAAGTCCTACACTTCTAAGGGTAATAATGCTCTGTCTCATTTCGTTTGTTAGTTGCCATTATCACTGGAATATTGTCCAAGTAGGACTTCAGAATGAGGGCTTTAAGACAGACAGAGTGTTTTTAAGTAATCAGCAGAAGTTGGGACACTTATGCAAACTGTTTGATTTAACTTGCAAGGCTTAATTTACTTTAATTGCTGCAGAACATCTGTAGGTTGTAAATGTCAAGTTATTTAGGTCTACTGCATCAATGTCTGGCCAAACTTGAAAAAGGCCTTTAGCTAATTAAAGAGGACGCATGGAACAACTCTTCCTTTTCGTTATTTGATGCTGTTTTAATAATAAACAGGTTGCAAGAACAATAGTAACAACAGGAACAGGAGTAGGCTGATAACCTTAAGTAAACAAAGAAAATACAGGAAAACTCCTATTTCATTCATACTATAACATTTTTAAAAACATACACTCCATTATTTTGAACATGAGCTAGTTACTAAAAATCACGTTTGTGTGATATCACGCATAAACTTAACTTACTTAGCCTTTTACATAAATAACAGCCATCACTAGTCAGAAATGTTTCATATTAAAAAAGGGGATTTTTTTTTTTTAACATACCGGTGACGTCCCCAAAATCAGCTAATACATTAAGCTTCCCAATTTTTTTTTCTTCTGTTCACAATTGCCTTCCCCTTGCATTCTTTTTTACAACTGAGTGTTTCTTCTGTGCAGCAGTATGCTGACCCCGATCTCCGGAAGCAGTCTCTAATCCTTTTCACACTCAATCTTTATTTAAATAAACATCCACAAGATTTTTTTTTTTTTTTTTAATTCATACGTAGTAACACTAGAATTAACAAAGCCTACGAGAAAACTCGTAAATGTGAATTTCCCCTTGGGATTAATAAAGTATATCTCTGTCTGTCTGTCTGTAACGGCCGACCTCTTACCTGGCCGGCAGCTACACCTCCAAGACTGTGGCCTGGATAATTTACTGAGCTGAATCTAAATATCAAACCGTACCTCTAACAAATAAAAATGCTCCCCACTATCGATGGTTTAATTAAGCTCACAAAAACAGATGATATGTAAAATAGGTACGTAATTATATTAAACGAGCAACAACAAAAAACAAAATGCACAATAAATTATATATATATATATAATATCCCTCCACCAAAGCAACAACACCATATATATATATATATATATATATACACACACAATAAACCCTCCCTTGCCCCTGTAACATACAGTGGTGTGAAAAACTATTTGCCCCCTTCCTGATTTCTTATTCTTTTGCATGTTTGTCACACAAAATGTTTCTGATCATCAAACACATTTAACCATTAGTCAAATATAACACAAGTAAACACAAAATGCAGTTTTTAAATGATGGTTTTTATTATTTAGGGAGAAAAAAAATCCAAACCTACATGGCCCTGTGTGAAAAAGTAATTGCCCCCTTGTTAAAAAATAACCTAACTGTGGTGTATCACACCTGAGTTCAATTTCCGTAGCCACCCCCAGGCCTGATTACTGCCACACCTGTTTCAATCAAGAAATCACTTAAATAGGAGCTGCCTGACACAGAGAAGTAGACCAAAAGCACCTCAAAAGCTAGACATCATGCCAAGATCCAAAGAAATTCAGGAACAAATGAGAACAGAAGTAATTGAGATCTATCAGTCTGGTAAAGGTTATAAAGCCATTTCTAAAGCTTTGGGACTCCAGCAAACCACAGTGAGAGCCATTATCCACAAATGGCAAAAACATGGAACAGTGGTGAACCTTCCCAGGAGTGGCCGGCCGACCAAAATTACCCCAAGAGCGCAGAGACGACTCATCCGAGAGGTCACAAAAGACCCCAGGACAATGTCTAAAGAACTGCAGGCCTCACTTGCCTCAATTAAGGTCAGTGTTCACGACTCCATCATAAGAAAGAGACTGGGCAAAAACGGCCTGCATGGCAGATGTCCAAGACGCAAACCACTGTTAAGCAAAAAGAACATTAGGGCTCATCTCAATTTTGCTAAGAAACATCTCAATGATTGCCAAGACTTTTGGGAAAATACCTTGTGGACTGATGAGACAAAAGTTGAACTTTTTGGAAGGCAAATGTCCCGTTACATCTGGCGTAAAAGGAACACAGCATTTCAGAAAAAGAACATCATACCAACAGTAAAATATGGTGGTGGTAGTGTGATGGTCTGGGGTTGTTTTGCTGCTTCAGGACCTGGAAGGCTTGCTGTGATAGATGGAACCATGAATTCTACTGTCTACCAAAAAATCCTGAAGGAGAATGTCCGGCCATCTGTTCGTCAACTTAAGCTGAAGCGATCTTGGGTGCTGCAACAGGACAATGACCCAAAACACACCAGCAAATCCACCTCTGAATGGCTGAAGAAAAACAAAATGAAGACTTCAGAGTGGCCTAGTCAAAGTCCTGACCTGAATCCAATTGAGATGCTATGGCATGACCTTAAAAAGGCGGTTCATGCTAGAAAACCCTCAAATAAAGCTGAATTACAACAATTTTGCAAAGATGAGTGGGCCAAAATTCCTCCAGAGCGCTGTAAAAGACTCATTGCAAGTTATCGCAAACGCTTGATTGCAGTTATTGCTGCTAAGGGTGGCCCAACCAGTTATTAGGTTCAGGGGGCAATTACTTTTTCACACAGGGCCATGTAGGTTTGGATTTTTTTTTCTCCCTAAATAATAAAAACCACCATTTACAAACTGCATTTTGTGTTTACTTGTGTTATATTTGACTAATGGTTAAATGTGTTTGATGATCAGAAACATTTTGTGTGACAAACATGCAAAAGAATAAGAAATCAGGAAGGGGGCAAATAGTTTTTCACACCACTGTATAACATCCATCCATCCATTTTCCAACCCGCTGAATCCGAACACAGGGTCACGGTGGTCTGCTGGAGCCAATCCCAGCCAACACAGGGCACAAGGCAGGAACCAATCCCAGGCAGGGTGCCAACCCACCGCAGGACACACACAAACACACCCACACACCAAGCACACACTAGGGCCAATTTAGAATCGCCAATCCACCTAACCTGCATGTCTTTGGACTGTGGGAGGAAACCAAACAACACAAATACCAAAAACTGAATGAGATACGGAAATGAATGTGAACTTGAGTCCGGTTATAAATACTGTCCTGAATGCGGTTGACTGAATTAGCGAAAAATGAGTCGTTTGATTTTCCCAGACAAAATGGAGCAGCCTCACCGTGAATCCTTGGTGCGTGGTGGATGATGAATTCCGACCCCGGGGTCTCTCGTGATGTGGTTATTGAAGCAAGTCCGGCGGATAGAAAAACAAACTGGATGGAAATGCGCGATGTGGAATATAACAGGTACAGATGGCTCGTGAATGTGAAAAAACTCCTTTCCTCCTCTCCTTCCTCTTCTCTGTTTCTTCCCTCTCCTCCCCTTCTCTCCTGATTCCTTAAATAGTCCTGAGATGGATGTAATTGAATAATAGCAAACAGGTGGTTTTCCAGGATCGGGGTTGCGGTCTCCTCCCATTATCCGTCCCCCTTTACGGGGACGACATTCACTGACACACAAACAGCAAACGGGATGATGGAAACAAGACGCACATGGTACTAACACTGACAACACTATCACTACATTCCAAATAAACACCCCCCCCCCCCCCAACTTCGGAGGGCCGAAGTACGGCTTGATATTGGCCACATGAATAGTGTCAAGCTTGGAGTTAGTGCCGATACCCCTTTGAATTTGGAACTTTAACTGGACCAGTTTGTTTCATGATGACTGCTGGACCTAACCACTTAGGCGCGAGCTTGGCGGAGAACCGCTTGCTGGCATCCGAGAGATGGTGGGCTCTAGTCCAGACCAAGTCTCCCGGCTTGAAGTGCGCTTCCTTCCGCCGGGCATTATATAACCAGGCATGTCTGGATGTCGATTCCACCAACCTCTGTTGGATTCTCCGACGAAATTCTTCTAATTTCAAAGAGTTATTATGAAGGGTGATTTGTGAACTAGGGGCTCCGGGTAAAAGTCGGTCGAACAAGCCCTTCAGCTGTCTGCCCAGCGCCACCAAAGCAGGTGTTTCACCTTTGACTTCGTGCACCGCGGTGTTCAGGGCAAACCGGAGCTCGGGGAGCCATTTATCCCAGTCCTGATGGTATTCACCCACATAGGAGGCAATCATGTGCTTCAGGGTCCGATTCACTCGTTTAGTCATGTTAGCCTGGGGATGGTATGCTGTAGTAAGATTTTTCTTCACTCCCCAGGCTGTATAGAGATCATCAAGGACTGAACTTGTGAACTGGGGACCCCTGTCCGAGATGATGTTCTTCGGTACCCCCCCAGCGGGTGAATATCTCATTCTTCAGGGTAATGCTCACCTTGCTGGCACGGGCATCTGTCAGTGCAAATAGCTCCACCCACTTAGAGAAATAATCCACTACCACCATCAGGACAGTCTTTCTTGGCCCCATCAGATCAACCCCCAAAGTCTCTCCTGGTCCAACTGCAATAGTCGATTGTAACATCCCTGATGGTTTACCAGGTGGGTTCTTCAGCTGTTGACACGTGTGGCAGTTCTTCACGTGGCGGCAAACATCTGTCTGGACCGATGGCCAGCATGCCACCCCCAGAATCTTCAGGAGGGTTTTTGTCCGGCCAAGATGACCACCTAAAGGACTGTCGTGAAAAAAATTCAAAAACTCGGAGATGAGCGCCTCTGGGACCACAAGTTGTTGCTGCAGGCCCCCCAAGGATGATGGAACAGATCTATAAAGAACTCCCTGGAGGTCCACAAAGTGTACCCGGTCGGTGCGCTGGTTATCCAGCTCCTTCCGAATATTTTGGCAGAAAGGGCTGGAAGCTTGTGCTTGGGCCAGATCATAGAGAGTAGTAGGTAGTGATGGAAATACCTTCTTTGCTTCTGCCAAGCACACCATCCCCGAGGATCCTGACGCCCTAGACAGAGTGTCCGGCATGATGTTGCTACAGCCCTTCCTGTACGTCACCTTGAAGGTGAAATTCTGGAGGCGCAGCACCCACCTGGTCAGTCAGGAGGATGTCTTCTGGTGATTAAACATCCAGGTCAGAGCATGGTGGTCTGTGTACACTTCAAAAACAACCCCTTCTAGAAAATGTTTCCATTTTTCCACGGCCCACACTATCGGCAGGCACTCCTTTTCAGCTATAGAGTAATTGAGCTCGGCGCCATGCAGTGCTCGTGAAGCATATGCGATGACACGCTGTTCCTTGTCTTTTTTTTTTTGGATGAGCACGGCCCCGAGCCCCAGGTTGCTGGCGTCAGTATGTACCTGAAAAGCGAGCCGTGGATCGGCCTGGGCCAGGACGGGTGGCTTCTGTAGATGTTCTTTCAGCTGCTCGACGGCGTCCTGGCATTCTTTAGTCCATTCCCACGGGACATCTTTCTTTCTTAGCTGGTTTAAGGGAGCCGCTGTGTCAGCCAACCGAGGGATGTATTTATGGTACCACCCCACCAACCCCAAGAAACGTTGCAACGATTTTAAGTCTGTGGGCGTGGGGTAGTCTCGGATGGCCGAAATCTTCTCTGGGTCTACAGCGACCCCCTCTGCAGACACGATATGCCCAAGGAAATGGATTTGGGGTTGGATGAAGGTACACTTTTTTGTGTTCAGGGTGAGGTGTGCTTGCTGGAGACGATGAAAGATGATATCCAGGTCCTGGAGATGCTGTTCTATTGAAGGGGAGTAAATAATAACATCATCGATGTACACAAAGCATATCTTTCCGATTAATCCCCTCAGCACTTGTTCCATAAGCCGTTGGAAAGTGGCACCAGCGATCTTTAGGCTAAAAGGCATGGTTTTAAATTGGAACAAGCCCTCAGGGGTGATTATGGCTGTCTTCTTTTTACTCCCCTCATCCATCGGCACCTGCCAATAGCCACTGCGGAGGTCCAATGTACTAAAAACAGCCGCTCCATGCAGTGACTCGAGAATTTCGTGAACCAGGGGCATGGGATATGCGTCCAGGTTTGTCTTTGCGTTCACACCCCTGTAGTCCACACAGAAACGAAAGGTGACATCTGTTTTCTTCACTAGGACTACAGGGGACGCCCAGGAGGAGAAAGATGGTTCAATTATTCCCTGGGCGAGCATTTTGTCTAGATATTGTTTAATAATATCCTTCTTCAGTGGAGAAACCCGATACGCCCGGTGTCTCACAGGGACTTCGTCGGAGGTATGAATCATGTGGGTAACCCCGCGTGCGACTCCCAATTTCTCAGTCCATACCCCCAACCACTTCTTCAGGACCAGCCTGACCTCTTCGGGTTGTTCCTCCACTGGGGCAGCCGCCGAGGTTTGATTTTCACTCCTCACTGCTGCGTAAAAATTGATTTGCTTCAAACTTAAGTCTTCCCTGGGCTTATGTACAAAATCGCATACCCCTTCTCCTGGCACCGTATACCCCCTGGGACAGAGATAAATAGTCATTTTCATAGCGGTTAAAGAATCCAGCCCAAGGAGTAACGGGACGGACAGGTGCTGGTCATCCAGGACGTAGGTCTCTATTTCCCAGGTGGTGGACAGTACACTGTACCTCAGGGGTACTGTGCCCAAAGCCTTGTGTTCACTCCCATCCGCCAACAAGAATCGGACAGATGGGGCCGGTGTTATTTTATCTGACGGTTGGCTAATCTTCCTCCAAATGTTATGTTTGATGAGGGTGTGATGGCTTCCTGTGTCAACCACCGCATCCACCAGCCACCCCCGCAGCGACACTGGGACGACCAGGAGGGACGCACTGACCTGCATAATCGTCAGATCGGCTTCCGACTGGCCAGGCTTGACTCGCTGGGGTCTTAGGGACTGGGTTTCTCTCGTACTGGACTGTATTTTACTCCAGTATGTCTTGGAGTTACCCCAGTCCCGTTCCACTTGTGAGCCAACCCTAACCAGATCTTCAACAGACCCCACAACCCCTCTGAGACACCCAGCTAGCCGCGGGTTGCAGGAATTAGGAGTGCGCGGACCACCTCTTCTTCGGACATGGCCGGCCGCCACGTTAAACACAAAGACCTATATTCATAGGCAAAGTCCCGGATGGATTGTGCTGGAAGTTGCACCATGGATCGCAGCTTGTCTTCAAGTTCAGTCTCATAATCTTCAGGAAGAAATGCTGCGAGGAAAGCTTGTCGAAAGGATCCCCAGTCCGTGATGTTTTTTTTTTTTGCTGTCAGCCACGAGCTGCGTGCTGGACCAGAAAGGGAGGCCCCTATCACTCCCAAAAGTTCTTCAGCTGTCAAAGGAGTGACAGCCAAATACGCCTCCCCTTCTTCCGCAAAGTTGAGGACATCATCTGTAGTATATTGAGCCCCCAGCTTGGGGAAGGCCAGGCATAGCCCAGGGGTGGGAGGACGGGTAACATATATAGCGCCTTGAGACCCCCGAGACGTAGAGTGGATAGGAGACTGACGGTATTTCTGGAGACTCCTTCTGACTTCCCCCTGAAGAGATTCTTGCCAGCGTCGCTCTCGCCTCTGGAGGCACAGCACAATCTCTTGCCCCAGGAGTTTAAGTTGTTCATTTATATAATCTTTCATTTCCTCCTGGGAGCTGCTGATGCGGGTCCGTAAGGCATCCTCGCGTTCTTTCGGCTACCTCACTGACCCTCATTCACACAAGCGAGTTGCTGCGCCAGATCTTCCCACGGAGGCGAAACATCTTCCTGGCCATCCTCTTCAGGTCCATGGTGATTTTCAAGGTACAGCGACTGTAAAGAATCCACCACCTCCCGCACCGCTGAACATGCTCTGACCCGTGACGTGTCGAGACCCGGCTACTCCTTCCTCACACCACAGCGAAGCAATGGTGTCGTCCAGCTCGGCACACACTACAGACATGATGGTAATCGGAGGGATTTATTTATTTTTTTTTTATTTAAGGGAGACAGCGATGGTACTTTTTAAAGATTCCTCAGAGAGGGCACCACTTATGTAACGGCCGACCTCTTACCCGGCCGGCAGCTACACCTCCAAGACCTGTGGCCTGGATAATTTACTGAGCTGAATCTAAATATCAAGCCGTACCTCTAACAAATAAAAATTTTCCCCACAATCGACGGTTTAATTAAGCTCACAAAAACAGATATGTAAAATAGGTACATAATTATATTAAACGAGCAACAACAAAAAACAAAATGCACAATATATATATATATATATATATAAATCCCTCCACCAAAGCAACAACACCATATATATATATATATACACACACAATAAACCCTCCCTTACCCCTGTAACATATAACAAACAACACAAATACCAAAAACTGAATGAGATACGGAAATGAATGTAAACTTGAGTCCGGTTATAAATACTCTGCGGTTGACTGAACTAGCGAAAAATGAGTCGTTTGATTTTCCCGGACAAAATGGAGCAGCCTCACTGTGAATCCTCGGCACGTGGTGGATGATGAATTCCGACCCCGGGGTCTCTCGTGATGAGGTTATTGAAGCAAGTCCGGCGGATAGAAAAACAAACTGGATGGAAATGCGCGATGTGGAATATAACAGGTACAGATGGCTCGTGAATGTGAAAAATCTCCTTCTCTCCTCTCCTTCCTCTTCTCTCTTTCTTCCCTCTCCTCCCCTTCTCTCCTGATTCCTTAAATAGTCCTGAGATGGATGTAATTGAATAATAGCAAACAGGTGGTTTTCCAGGATTGGGGTTGCGGTCTCCTCCCATTATCCGTCCCCCTTTACGGGGACGACATTCACTGACACACAAACAGCTAACGGGATGATGGAAACAAGACGCACATGGTACTAACACTGACAACACTATTACTACTATGTAGCCCCACTATGTCTCTATCTATCTATCTATCTATCTATGGCCCACCTTGAATTTCTTTTTTTATTCAGTTTTATTTTTGAGCGTTCCTGCTCACACTGAATTAGTATGCACCTTCAGATCCATGATGTCAAAGCCGTACTGACAAAAAAAAAAAAAAGAGACATTTGGAATAATTCATTTTATGACCTGTATTGTACATTTCGGAAAACGTTCTTGCACTAATGCAACATTATATTCATTTGCATACCTTCATGCATATCAACTGCCTACCATAATCTGCTTTCTTTTTCTTCGGTTAAATTCTTGAATAAAAGTGCACTTGTTTTGTTATACTTGTACCTTTTGTGAAAGTGTTTATTTCATATTTGTATTTCAGGCTTCACACATTATGCATTTCATGTCTACATTTTGTCAATTATTACTAAAACATGAAAAACGTTTCTGTGTTAACAACATTTATACATATTGTTGTTGACACGGAACACACGTGAAATGTATGTATTCCAAATGATGATGTACCTTTTTACCCTATAAAGTTCCAGCACTTCACTAGAAGATAAACACTGAGCACTGAGAAACTTCTTTGCGAATTGAACTGCGGCAGTGGGCGGGGGGATGGGATACCAGGCTGCTTGCTGCTTATCGACACATTTACAGGACAAACGTTGCTGACTGAGAGGTGAGAAAGGATTTAAGGTGGGCCGGATTTACGAGTTTTTTCATAGGCTCTGGTAATTCTACTGTAGTGTTAAATAACAATGACTTAAACTCAGCTCTGACTAAATGGAGAGTGGGGGTGGGGATTGGGGAGTAACAGGTTGCATTCTGCTAATCCATACATTTGCAAAACAAAAGCGAGCTATTAGCACAGCGATAAGGAGCTAAGAGCTTTGTGGTATATGTCAGGAACATTTAAGGAGGTCAGGGAAAACAAAAAAATCATAAGCTTCAGGGATTCTAGTGTTAACGCTAGAATTACCAGAGCCAACAAAAAAACTCGTAAACCCGGCCCACCTTATTTTGTCTTCTAAATGTGTCGATAAGCAGGAAGCAGCCTGCTATACCCCTCACCGCCTCAGAACGGGCAAGAAGTTCTCCCATTTCCTGCCTTAATTGATTATCTGGGAGTGAGCTAGCCAGAACTGTAAGGGGAAATAATTTGATGTGTGTTTTGTGTCTACAACAATCTATGTAAACACATCATTAAAACAAACGTTTTTCATGTTTTAGTAATAAATAACAAAATGTAGACATGAACTGTATAATGTGTGAAGGCTCATGACCAAATATCAAATAAACACTTTCATAAAAGGTGCAAGCACGATACAACAGCTTTCGTGGTGCTGTGGTTAGAACTGCTGACTTATAATCCGGAAGGTTGTGAGTTTGAAACCAGCTCCCCGGAAAATTTTCCATTTAGAATAGTGAGCTGCTCTTATTATTAATATTATACAATAAAAACATGTATTTGATTTGTGTCTGTAATACCCAGTGTAAATTCATAATACTTACAAAAATTAGCGTTTTGTTTTTCACATTTACTCTCTCAGTCCTGATACAACACCCACTCCCGCCCCAGATCTGACGCGGTTACTTTTTATCTGAAACTGGGAATAACTGTAGATGTGAGTAGTGTTTTGAGACAAACTAGAAATTCTCTGATCTGGAGCGATAAAAACTGACACAAATGCTGGTGAATCTGCCTACTTCGTGTATCACCGTCACTTGAATTTTTTTTTATTCAGTTTTATTGAGTGTTCCTACTCACACTGAATTAGTATGCACCTTATGGATCAAGATGTCAAAGCCGCATTGACAAGAAAACAGAGACATATGTATATGTGATATTTGGAATAACTCATTTTATGACCTGTATAGTACATTTCGGAAAACATTGTGGTACTGATGCAACATTATTCATATTCATTCCCACACTTTTTTGCGCTTGTAATCAGTGACTGCGTTTTTTTTTTCTCTTTTCGATCTTGCCGGTGTCCACTTTTGGGTGCATGGGCTGTTTCTTTTGTACTCCAGGACATGCAGAGGAAAGAATAGTACAGAGAGGTCAGTTCCGTGCTATAGGCAATCATCAGATTCAAATGTTAACAGTTCACAAACAACCAAGGGTCGTCCTTTCTACATTTACGACGTGTATCTGTTGCAATGTACACACTTCTCTCTGTGCTGTGGTAATTATTACACTGAAGGGGCTGGGGAAGCTGCGGTCTTGGAACAGAAGCTTGTCGATGTTGCATGGTTGTGTGTGAACTGTTAACATTTGAATCTGATGTTTGCCTATAGCGCGGAACTGACCTTTCTGCACTATTCTTTCCTCTGCATGTCCTGGAGTACAAAAGAAACAGCCCCATGCACCCAAAAGTAGACACTGGCAAGATCGAAGAAAAAAAAAAAAAAAAAAAAAACGCAGTCACTGATTACAAGCGCAAGAAAGCGTGCAAATGAATATGAATAATATGAATGATGTTCCATCAGTGCCACAATGTTTTCCAAAATGTACTACACAGGTCATAAAATGAGTTATTCCAAATATCATATATACATATGTCTGTTTTTTGTCAGTGCGGCTTTGACGTCATGGACCATAAGGTGCATACTAATTCAGCGTGAGTAGGAACACTCAATAAAACTAAATAAAAAAAAAAAAAAATTCAAGTGACGGTGAGATACGAAGCAGGCAGATTCACCAGCATTTGTGTGTCAGTTTTTATCCCTCCAGATCAGAGAATTTCTAGTTCGATTGTCTCAAAACACCGCTCATATCTACAGTTGTTTCCAGTTTCAGATAAAAACTAACCGCGTCAGATCTGGGGCGGGGGTGGGTGTTGTATCGTGATCATGACTGAGAGTGAAAGTGGGGGGAAAAAAAAACGCTCTTTTTTTACAAGTACTATGAATTTACACTGGGTGTTACAGACACAAATCAAATGTATGTTTATATCTCTTATATATATTTCTCTTCTGGTTTGTCCTGCTTCCACTTCAAAACCAGTCCCGCCCACACACAGCCGACACGGCATTTCTTGATTCCTATTCGTCCTCTTCCAAACCCTTCCCCACGCTGCCTGTGGCCTCCTACCTATACACCTTGCTAATTTTGTTATACTGCGAAGGTTGTTTCCTAAGCCTTTTTTATTAAAATGAACAACAGTATCTTCTCTGTCGACGGGTTTTTGTACAATGTCATCCCTATTTCAGGATCCGGCAACTGCCTGTTCCTATCAATGGGTTATTTCTTGACACAAATGGTTGACGAAGGCAATGCACTCTCACAACCGGTAAAGTAGCTTTACCACCTTTGTGGGAGCTACCTGTGACTTTACAACAGTATCTTACACAGCAAACATCAGAAGCTAAAAATTATCATGAACACATTTGAGAATACAACCCTTCTCTAGCGTTTGCTTCCATGGGTACACAGATAACTCAAACTCCTGGCCACGGACCATACTGTTTTAAAATACACGGGCAAATTTATCACCAAATCTCTCCACTATACGCTAACACTTCTACCTCTCCAGAATATGGACAGTTGTATGTATTTGACACCGCGCAAGCTGCTGAAGTACGCTTACAAAATAAAGCAAATGCTGCATGCAGCGAAAATTTACTTCTCCAGCTAGATTCCATACTCAGAACCATCAACCCCTTCGCTAAATCATACAAACACATGCATGAAATCGCTCAGTCCAATCCAGCAGCATCTGTACGAATGGTTTTCAAGGAAAACCCTAGGCAGGATTTACGACAATACAATGCCCCGACATGTCACACCGATGTTGCAGCGATTTTCGTTGGAGAAGATGGCAAACCGCCTGCCGAAAGGGACATTTGCCTCTGTCCCATAGGCAACTCCTGTAAACAGATTTCCACGCTCAATATTAATTGCGATCCTATGGTTTACCCACTTTTCTTCCCTTATGGAGACATTGGCTGGCACAAAGATTTACAACATGTTCCCGATAAAAGAACCGCCAAGCGAATAAGGCTTACTCAATGACAATTTTACGCATACAGATTAGCAAATGAGAAATACATTTAGTATTTTGCACTCCAGCGGCAAACTATTCCAACAGTACGTCATAGATGCGTATGTTAAAACAGATGGCACACGTCTCAACTATCTCAGATTGCATTAACAAGATCTGCGCTTGGAATAATACAAAGGACTATCAGAAGCACTGCAAACAAACGCTGAAAATAATGTACGTGTAGGCAGTATGATCATATTACTGTCCACATTTCCAGGAAGTCCAAGATACATGCAACAAAACTATCAGGAAGCCATGGCCATAGTACGTAAATTTGGAAAGCCTGATTTATTTATCACTTTCAAATGTAATCCTGCTTGGCTGGAAATTCTACATGCACTGTTGGATACCCAAAGACCAGAGCACAGACCTGATACCAGTCTTCAGCCACGGTCAGTTGTACGTGGCTTTTTCTAGGGTTAGATCTTTCGACTCATTATCTCCACCAAAACACCCATTCACAACTGCGTCTTTCAAGAAGCATTTATTTCTTCTTGATTTCTGAATTACTTTCTCACCGTTTTCCGTTCCTATTCTTACACCATCGTATGCTACGGCGGGCGTCGGCTAGTTGTATATTAACAATAAGAGCAGCTCACTACTCTAAATGGTAAATTTTCCGGGGACCTGGTTTCAAACTCACGACCTCCGGATTATAAGTCTGCTTTTCTAACCACAGCACCACGAAAGCTGCTGTATCATGCTTGCACCTTTTGTGAAAGTGTTTATTTGATAATTGGCTATCAGCCTTCACACATACAGTTCATGTCTACATTTTGTTATTTATTACTAAAACATAAACGTTTCTGTTTTAACAATGTGTTCACAAAACACACATCAAACTATTTCCCCTTACAATTCTGGTTAGCTCACTCCCAAATAATCAATCAAGGCAGGAACTGGGAGAACTTCTTGCCCGTTCTGAGGCGGTGGGGGGTGGGATGTTATAGCAGGCTGCTTATCAACACATTTAGAAGACAAAATACACTGATGGAGAGGTGCGAAAGGATTTAAGGTGGGCCAGATTTACGAGTTTTTTCGTTGGCTCTGGTAATTCTAGTGTTAAGGCATTTAACAATAACATTATATAAGCCATTTAGAAAAGACAGCCATTTTTATACATGGTCCCTCCATTTTCAGGGTCTCAAATGTATTTGGGCAAATTAACATAATCGTGAATATAACAATCATTTTCAATATTTGGTTGAAAATCCTTTGCAGTAATTACCTGCCTGAATTTTGGAATCTATGGTCTTCTCTAAGTTGTGGGTTTCCACCCTACTGGTGTTGCTGAGCTTATGTATGTTCCTTCTCTTTAAGAATGTACCAGATAGTTGATTTGACCACTCCTGGTGTTTCTGCTGTGTCTCGGATGGGTTTGTTTGGTTTTATCTGCATGGACAGCTCTTTGGACCTCATATTGAGAATTCACAGCCACAGCTTCCAAATTCAGATTTCACACTTGGAATCAACTGCAGACTTTCTACCTGCTTGAAAGTTAATAAAATATTGAGCGACCTGTTCACACCTGACTATGCAACAGCTTGTCAGTCAATTGTCCAAATACTTTCGAGCCCCTGAAAGTGGAAGGATCATATATAAAAATGGCTGTCATTCCTAAAAGGCTCATACTATATTTCTGGTAAAACCTTTGAGTTAATGCTGAAAGTCTACACTACAGTCATGTAATCATGTAATACTTCTTCTTTTAAAATCCATTGTGGTGGCGTATAGAGCCAAAATTATGAAATTTGTGTCACTGTCCAAGTACTTATGGACCTAACTGTATATAATCTTAATTTTTATTGTAGATGTTAGCAATAATCATAGTTAATAATATGGTTCCCTTAATATCTTCTTTAGCTCTGAAAAAAATGAGCTAAACTAGAAGTGCACTTTGTCACGGAGTACATTTGTTATAGCCATTGATCCACATACAATTTTGGGAACAGAAGGGATTGATTTTAACTGTGTTGATGACACAATGCCTGAAATTTTGTGAAAAATCTATACTTTAAAAGTATGAAAGGATTCACACCCAAATGAATTTGCACTTGTTTAGCAGGAATTTCAGTTTCTAACTTGTGTACTTTTCTCTCTGCACCAGTTACAATCAATTGCCATCAAGTAAATATAAATTTAGTAGTTCATTAATCACTTTGAATATGGTATAAGTATGTGAGACACTTGAAGGCTATTTTATTGCTAATTGTGTCATTATAAGGCAATCATATCCTCCACTATTCATGAAGTACACAGTGTTTTTATATAGGAGATACTCTCATTATTTAAACCCTTTGGAAATTTGTATGTTGACAGTATGTTTGTCTCCTTTGAAAAATAGTGCCTGAAATATCTTTTATCATATAATTTCTTTACATGCAAGTTACACACTTTCCTAAGAGAATTCTTTTAAACTTTACTAACATTCTCTCATTATCTATTATAAAAATGATTTCTTCTGGCAGCAATGATCTTCGTATCATCTCCAAACCATACCAGTTTCTATCTAGAGTGCACCCATATATAATCTGAGACAGGGTTGAGAAATGGAACTTCTAATTAGATTTTCAAATAATGTACTGTAGAGCCAACTTTGACAGTACTTTTTTTAAGGGAATTCTTACTTTGCTTATTTTTTTTTAAATACTGTTGAAGTCACTGCTTGTACTGTGTTGCAAACAATAATAGCAGAAATACAGATGAAAGTTTTTACATGTATATGCTGCATTTCTACAAGCATACCATTTTACATTAAATGCTGAACATCTGTTATAGCAATATCTCGGATCATTCACTTAATAAGCAACATGCATAATGTGGGGAACTCTGTTAGCCTAAACTAGGAGGATGAAATTTAACAACACATGTAGAAATAAAGAATGACCACTTCTAATGTCCAGCTATTAAAACCATATCTGAAGTTGCTCTCACTCATTCTATTTATACATGGGGAGAACATGCAAACTTCATTGAGACACTGACCAGGTTAGGTATCAAACCTGAGCTCACGGCACTCTGTAGTAATACTAATACTCATAATAATAATGTTTTTATTTATATAGTACAAATAGTCAAAGGGAATGCAAAATTGTCAAAAGAATACAGTGATCCCCCGCTATATCGCGCTTCAGCTATCGCGCCTCTGCAACATTGTGCATTTATTATTATTATTATTATTAGGGGGCTCTGCCCCCTGCTCGCTCGCTCGCCCACCCCCGGGTTTAGTTTACTGGATAAACAATTTAAAGAGATTATTTTCATGGGAATTGTGATATATGCATTATTTTCATTTTTACTTTAAAAATTTTTGTAAAAACAATTTTGTCCTTTATTTCATGCCCCGGGCTTGGTTAAATCTCTTTATCGCGGGACTTATAATGCTGCTCGCATGGAGGGGGAGTCTGAATGAACGCTAAAGAGATGCGATCGGTTCAGCTGCTGTCATGCCTTTACAGCAACTGTCATTTTGCCATGTGGCGTCTCTGCCGCTAGCGTTCGGGGTGGGATGGCGGGGGCTGAATGCACACTAAGGAGAAGCGCTCGGATCATCTGCTGGCTTGTGATCTGGTTGTCATTGTTTTAAGAGCTGGGAGCACTTGAAGTGTGTCTGCCAAAAGCGTTCCAACAACTGCTAGGTTGATGTCCGTGAACTTGTTTTAAATTGTTTGTAAGTAGGGCATGACGCGCAAAAGTCACCATCTCACAGATTTTGCTTCCTAAGGTTGTAATGTCTAGTCTTGGGTGTTGTCAAAGTGTCTCTCTGAGATGATCTGGTCTCGATCGCTTTGCTCAACCCCCACCGGAGGCGCGCTACGCTCCAGCCACTTTGCGTCTCTCTCGCTCAAGTTGTGAAGGGGGGAGAAGCGGACGGATCAGCTACTGGCTTTGTGCTGCTTCTGACAAGATGCCTGTTCTACTTGTCGCTCTGCACGTCGATAATTTATAAGCCTGTACAGCAGCTGTCCTTCTGTCTCACTGCCTTCCTTGTCTTGCGTGACATTAAAATGTCTCTCACAGGATGTCAATTGTCTTCCGAGAAGATCAAGCCTCGTCTCCCTGCCAAGATTTTTTTTTATAATAGGGAGATGTTACTCATATCCTTGGCCCGACATCCACATATCATGTGTTTACAAAAGTGTTTTAATAAGTTTACATGTGTTTAAAGCGTGTGGTAGGGGTGTTTTAAGGCTTAAACTATTTAAAAAAAAAAAAATGTTTATTTATATGGTCTTTCTATATCACGGATTTTCACGTATCGCTGATGGGTTTGGAACGTAACTCGAGGGATCGCTGTACAATAGAAATAAAAGCAAAATTGACATTAATAGCACAGGATACATACTAATATCAAACATTACTAAATTTCTGAAAGTCAAAGTTCTTAATTAGATTAAGAATCAACCAGGACAAAAAAGGAAAAAAGCCATGAACAAATAACGCAATTTTTTTTATATAATTACATGTAGGATGTTACAATCACCCACAGGGCAGGGCAACAATGAACAGGATAAGAGTAGATTTTGCTCTCAGTTTTACAGCCCAGCACTGCTAGAAGGACATCTTACCATTTAGTTACTATTTGTTTACTGTTCATCTCATTAAAGAACTAAACGTCTTCTAATAGGACAATTCAGTATTTAGGCAGGAGAAAAGCTGTTCATTGTATCTTTTAATTACTCCTCAGCAAAATGCCTTGGAGGGAGCATTCTTCAAAAGCAGTCCGTTACAGCATGGTCAGAATTATTAAAATGGTCAGAGAAACAAAGGATATAGGTTCATTTTATAAACTGTTGAATTTACATACAGTGTCAATCAATGCATACATTTTACTCTGGTTGGTTTGTTGGTTTACACCCAAATGATTTATATAAAATAAAAGTCTATTATTTTCTGGTTCTTCTTATACCTTATGAGATAAGACACCACCCTTGAAATTTCTGTGCATATAACAACTGTCCATTCTAGTTTATAGGACATCTGCTGATTTCTTAGTCATCCTTCAGTACATTTTGTATAATTACATTAACCTTTCTTCTGGTACATTCTTTATTTACATGGCCATCTCAGTATTTTTCCTAAACCAAATCTTATATTTCAGCGTACATTTAGTTGTTAACTTGACCTTTATTTGGTTTCCCACATTTATTAACCCATTATGCTATTTCTTTAAGATGAATGCTATGTTACCCTAAAATTATTCTTCCTCATTCCCCCCCTTTGAGACTTCATAAAGTCTCACTAAAACTGTAAGGAATAATTTCCTATTATAACCCTATTCCTAATCTGTATAAAACATATGTATACTTAATATGTCCCCCCTTAGAGGCTAATAGGAAGTAAAAGATTCCTGGCTAGCTGCATTTGGGGAATAACAGAAATCAGTACAAATCATTACTACCTAAAGATAAATCATATAAATCAATAATAGCTAATAATAGCGAACATAGAAAATCATGTCAAATAACAACATGTTTCAAAGTTATTTTTCTTCAGAGTATACTGCATTACGTTTTCCCCTATAAATCTCAGGTTTGTGTCCCATAACCTCACAACTTTCAAATACAATGATGAAAAAATAGTAAACAACTACAGTACTTGATTTCCTTCTTATCCAATAAACATTTACTATCTTAGTTCATGGAAGTGTACCTAGTCTTATATTTTACATCAATGTTATTGTTGGTGGTGATACAGGCAGCCCAAGTATTTACTTTGATGCCAATGATGTGTACAACAATAACCAGAGAGAGAATCCTTATACAAACAACCATGCTCACATCCTTGTGCTCTCATTCACAAAGTTGTCCCAATTTACATCCTGCTGTGGCCTTAAATTAGGTGATCAGCTTTGCTGCATAAAAACAGCTATCTTGCTAAAAGTAGGTGTCAATCCTCCCTTCAGAAGATGTCAGCACTACTTTCATTAGTGCAAGCCATTGGCTCATGTCAATATCGCATTAAATTGCAAAGGTTGTACCCAAACGTTTTATTGATGTTAAAGTCTTCTGCCACCAGCTGGGATCCTTGGTTTGTATCTGGGCTTTCAAATTTCACAAACTGTTCTCTCATCACTCCATGCATAATACACTCCATCTCTGTTGTGCAGCATTATTACTTTGTTTTGCTAACTTCTGTATTACTTAGGCCCTAAAAGCCTTAATAATTATTTGTCCTGTATTGCCACCAACTATTTCTGTCTATATAGCCCTTACCCCAGTTCCTAAAAACACTTAGCACTATCACACAAACTTCTTTTCCCTTATACCATGTTCTACAAACTTTAAAGGTTTGTACTATACCCTGCATCTAATTTAGTATATTTAAACCTTAAAACCCAATATAAAACCAGTCCTAATGTTGCATCTAATCCTAATGCAAAATTCTGAATACATTAATATTCATATTAGTTCCATCTTTCTGTATCAATTACTATTACCCTAAAAAAATCACATCCTTCATGAAAAAAACAATAGTTATCAATCAAATGTTTTGCTTGTATCAAGAGACTTCTAGTTTAAACTTTTATCTTCACCTTGTATAAATGGATGTAGATATTTTGTCCTGAGTGCCTCTATTCCCAAAACACTTGACTGTCCCTCAAGTTTAATACCTTTCCTCATAGTTAACAAATTTTTCTTTATTTTAAACTCTATTATTCATTCAATTATTAAAACCAATAACCAAGAAAGTTTAAATTGGACTGACATTTAACTGGTAATGCTGCAAGTGCTAATAATCATGTGTTAAAATTTGATTAACAGTCCAAATTACATACAAACATTGTTCCTTAAAACATTTAAAGCATCAATAGACTCAGATGTACTAGAAGCATCTATCTAAAAATATTTTACTCTTTAAGTGCTGACCATATTATGCTAATCACATTTTCTAAACTTGTTCAGTTATACTACCCCAATTGCTATATAGATTAAACAATTTAAATAATAATTGTGCAGTATTTCCATTAATAAAATAGATTATTAAGACATATTGCTTATGAAAAGGAGTTCATTTGCTTTGCTGTGCTTGCAGATAATTAGTCTTCTATACCATCCATAACTCCTTGGTTCAAATCTTCCTTAAAGACATTGCTGCACGTAAAGAGAGGTTGTGGTTCCAACTCCTAGGGCAAGAAGAATTCAAGTACTTGGTCACCAGCACAGTTGACTTGTTAGCAGCAGGATCTCGTGATCCCTTGGACTGGAATTTGATTACATTGTCCAGTATTTTATTGATCGATGGCCTGGTCCACAGCTTGATCCCCTCTCTGGTATGGCTTGCTTCTCTTTGGAGTCGGTTGATTCGTTTGTCTGTAAACCTTTAGCACAGCTCAGTCTCCAGGTTCAAATTCAAGTGCTGTCATAAAAAATGTGCTAGGAAAAACAGCTTTTACCTGCAGCTGCAAGACTTAAACACTTTGTTCCGTATTATTCAACATTGCAATACTTCATCTGTAATTTTTGAAAGTTACTTATGGATTCCAAAATATCTCAAGGTGTTAGGCCTGTTTCGTTGGGGCCCTTATCAAAAATAACGCTAGCGGTAAAATAGAAAGTCATTTTATCCAGTCTCTACTCGTGTGTTAGCCAATTTGTTTTTAATGGTCAAAAATGAATTCTGCAGTTGGTAAGCACAGTGCCAACATTTTCACTCTTTGTAGCCATTATGTTCAAAAAGTAGATCCCTCAATAAAAAAATTTCTCTGTAGTTGTAACTAGTTTAGCCATTGTTGTGGACCCCACTCAAAAGCATATTCATCATAATCACCACAATATAAAATAGTCAGTCTTAATAAATATATATTTGGCTTCGCTCGCCAATCCCCATGTTTGGTTTTCCGGATACACACATTTAAGATTTTTTTTTCTTTGAATTGTTACTATTTCATTAGTTTCACTTTTATTTCAGAACTTCTGTAAAAACAATATTTGTAATCTTGTGAGTCCCAATATGCTGAATCTTTTTTAATGAGTTCAGGATAGGTTTTTCTGTTTGGAATTTCAGCACAGACAAAACGATCTACATCATCAGCAGTTTAATAATTTTTTTTTACAAAGTAAAAAAGTAGGTAGAGTTCTGCATTGGAATCCTGTCTGTAAAGTCGTGCTATTTTCCTCTCACAGTTCCAAAAGTACATGGGGTTACCAAGGTGATACCCCAGCTTTTGTCTAGGTTTTTGTACAAGGGCTAGACATAACGTTTTTGACTCCTGGGGTAAATGTAGCTTTTTAAATAAGCAGACAGATAAATATATATACATGAACAAAGTAACCAATAAATGCATGTGCGGTAAACTCCGTTTTTGAAATTCTCACAATTCTTTATTTGTCACATGCATAGTTATACAGGACAACACACAGTGAAATGCATCCTGATCCGCTTATCAAAAATTGTGCATAGTTAGAAGAATATCAGTTAAATTAACAAAAAGTCATAGATTGAAAGATAACAGTATAGTAGAACATAATAAATACTGTAAATAAAATTATGTGAATAAAGTAGAATTAAGTGTTAAGGTGCAATAGTGTAGTAATTATTGTGCAAAACCAAAGTTACACTGGTGCATAGTTAAATGAGGCAGTTTGTTTGTTCGCGCTACTGCGATCTTTACTTTCTTTTTTTATATTTTCTAATTTTCCTACTTTCATATCCTTTAACTTTCTCCACGTGTATAGCGCCATTTCTTCTTCTTCTTCTTTTTTTTGAGCCTTTCTAATTTCCCTGGTTTCATATTCTCTAACCTGCTCTGCATGTGTTTAGCGTCAACGTTTGTAAACGTATTTATGAAGTTCTACTTTCTTTTATTCATTGTCTTTTAATTCTGAGCCAGATTGGACATGCTTTTTTTTTCAATTCCACTTGTTCCGGGCTGATAATTACTTTCCTTATTTTCTGAATTTGCACCTCGATTATTCTTGTTTGCTCTTTTTTCTGTCCAACGCATTTGAGTCTCTTTTCTCCGTGCCCAATTGGACGTGCTTTTTTTTTTCCATTCCACTTGTTCCGGGCTGATCATCACGTTCCTTATTTTCTAAATTTGCACCTAGATTATTGTTTTTCTTTTTAGCATTTTTTTCTCTCCATCGCTTTTGGATCTCTTTTCTCCACGCTTTTCTTTCTTCTTTGTTTAATCGTCGACATTTCATTTCTACCCTATTCATTTCTACCGTATTGACCTTATACACTTTATATGCACTAAGAGCCCTGGAGCTGTGTGTGCTGCATGACTGCCTTTACACTACTCATTTGTTTTTTTTGATGTCTTGTAAGTAGGGTGTGTCTTGCAAGACTCTCGTTCTGTGTTCCCGTGAGACGCACCGTGGCAGGTCTTTCGTCTCGCGGGTCTTTAAATTATCTTCCGAGAAGATAACGTATCGTAGACTATCAGGACAGGGGACAGGATTTCTTTTTATAATAGAGAGATATAAATACCAAAGGAAAAGCTTTCAGTTGTCTCAAAATATTCAGACTATTGGCACATAACCTTTGCTGTTATACAAATAACTTTGCAAACTAAATATCAGTCTTTCCCCCCTTAGAGGGAATGTGGAACAGTAAGGTATCGGGTCAGCAAAAACCCTGAAACCAATCCCATTAATGTTACAACCTGGCAAGAACTGAATGTTCTAGTTCTCCTATAGAGAACACAAATATGTCCAGGAGTGGCAATCCAAACAAAAGAAAAGAGAAAGTAGAGTGGTATGGAGGTTATTAGTTAAAGAGTCGTGTTCTGTGGAGGTTCCTGTAGAACATTTTAAAACCTTTTACTTTCCTTTCTTATTCCAGTCTAGATATGGAGCCTTAGACAGGCATAATGAATGTAATATAATACTAGTGTCTCTCAGAAAGCATAGCAAGCAAAAGTCAAAGAAGAAATCCACAGTCTGGACAGGTAAATTCCTAATTATTTTTGGAAATGAGATAAAAATAAACTAAAACAGTTACGCTCCACATTCCCTTTCCCAATTGCTCTAATTACAGAATACTGTTCAATTATGTGAAGTCTTGGGATTTACATTATTTAGAAAAGAAATTTGTATTTCACTTCATCTAACACATCTATTATTACCTCTCAACTTTAAATGTTAGAGCTACACAGTTTCTGTATTCATATCCCAGCTATTTTTCTTTAATATTTTACTAATTATATTGACACATACATTTCTAACTATGGCTTCAGAATTTAACAAGTGTCCGGAATGTTTCATTTGAGCATCAAATTATAGAACATCAAGCTAAAACCCAGTATCAGCTATGTAGTCATTCAAATATTAGCATTCTAATTCACATTTAAGATATTCAAATTACTTGTGAACAAGGAGTAATGGGAAAAGAAATCAACATCTCATACTGTATCAAATGCCTTATAATTTAAAATCTTGTTTTTATTAAAAAAATGCTCTCAGGGTAGTTAGTGCATCACACCATTACATACAGTACTTTAAAGAAAATATTTTGCTATATAAAATTTAGCTATGCTTAATAATATTGCTTTCTTTTACCCATAACCTCCTGTTAAGGTTAGTTGTTTATGGACACATTTTCATTGATGTCATCCTGAAATTCTTCTTGCAGCTTCTCCAGAATGTTGATCTGTAGAAATACACAGTATACTCTTTTTGTTAGTTAACCTCCCCTTTTGTACAGCATATCTTAATATAAAACACTACCTGGGCTGGAAGCTTTTTTTTTTAATTATTAAAAGAACTTTCTTCCATTTGAGTATGGCCAGTACTCAAAGGAAAAAGGCACACACATTTATACTAAATCTGGAAACATTTCATTAGACCTAATCATATTCATTTTTTAAGTTTAAATTCAAAACATATTTATGTACACCTTTATCAATTGCCTCATCATTTAAACTAATCACACAATGTCTTTAACCAAACGTATTGCCAAAATCACTTAAATTCCTTGAAATGCACTTCAGTCACAGAGATCTTTCACATTGCACAACATACTCAAACTTAAACTGTCTTTAACACATTATACTTACTCAAGATTTGTTATTTACCATCTACTATTTACAGCATTTACACACACTTTTCCTCTTGTTGCTTACATTTATTTTACTGGGGCAACAATGCCAATCACTGTGCCACCGTATCATCCCTACTTCAGTCACCTAACAGCTCATGGAAGGCATTTAAAACAATGTCAATAACAAATATGCACCTTCACACACACACACACGCAGCATTTTATCCTTGAAAGAAATTATCTCCTTTATATTTTAAAATTATCAAAGAACACTTTTCCCTAAGACTTAATCAGGGTCTGAAGGAAAGATGTTTTATACATATAAACATTTTTATAAGCAAGAAATGTGTGTCCCTGAGGTAATAAAGTTGCAACCAGTGGGAGGTAGAGTCCCACAGGAAAATAGGGCTAAAGGTAGAATAAGAATTGTATAATAAATGAAGAGTAATCAATTTACGCTAAGCAGAATGTGGAAAATGTTAACAAGTAAGAACAAGGAATATGAAAGGATTATGTAGAGTTTTGTATGTTCTGTGAAAATAAATGAGTACGTGCTTTTGTTTTGTGCCAGGCAGAGTGTGTAAGTAAATAAGACGTCTTTATGCACAGCGAATTTAAAGAAATGTGTGTATGAGATGACATGTTGAAAGAATTGTTTTGCGTGTCTGAAAATCTTCTGTACCTAAGAAATGTGTGAATGGGACATCTTTGTCTGAAATGTATTTGTATTAAACTGAATGTTTAAAGTAAAATATATTGTGCACAAAAATTTAGGAAGTTCTGATAAAGTTCCAGAACTTTGGAAAGGTTTTCATTTTATCAAATATTGCACATTTTCAAAACTCACATTTTAACCCAAATTAACTCAGAGTTATGGAACTTTATCAGATATTCCTAAATTTGTGTGCACAATATGCAGTATTTTACTTTAAACATTCAGTTTAATTCAAATACATTTCAGACAAAGATGTCCCATTCACACATTTCTTAGGTACAGAAGATTTTCAGACACGCAAAACAATTCTTTCAACATGTCATCTCATACACAAATTTCTTTAAATTCGCTGTGCATCAAGATGTCTTTTTTACTTACACACTCTGCCTGGCACAAAACAAAAGTACAAACTTACTTATTTTCACAGAACATACAAAACTCTACGTAATCCTTTCATATTCCTTGTTTTTACTAGTTAACTTTTTCCACATTCTGCTTAGCGTAAATTGATTACTCTTCATTTATTATACAATTCTTATTCTACCTTTAGCCCTACCTTCCTGTGGGACTCTACCTCCCACTGGTTGCAACTTTATTACCTCAGGGAGGACTTTAACCTCCTTTCTTTTTTACTGAGGTGAAGAACGCTGTCCCAAATTGATTATGTGCCTGGGACTTGAACCCAGGACATCTATGTGCCTGGGACTTGAACCCAGGACATCTGTGTGCCTGGGACTTGAACCCAGGACATCTATGTGCCTGGGACTTGAACCCAGGACATCTGTGTGCCTGGGACTTGAACCCAGGACATCTGTGTGCCTGGGACTTGAACCCAGGACATCTGTGTGCCTGGGACTTGAACCCAGGACATCTGTGTGCCTGGGACTTGAACCCAGGACATCTGTGTGCCTGGGACTTGAACCCAGGACATCTGTGTGCCTGGGACTTGAACCCAGGACTTCTATGTGCCTGGGACTTGAACCCAGGACTTCTCTATCCATTTAATAGCATTACTGTCTACTGAGACCTTTTTCAAACCCAGAGAGAGAGATCTGGGCAACTCCCCCAGACAATAGTGGGTCACTTCCTCCGGACGGCAACCCAAAATAATCCGCCACTCGACGAGGTGTGATCTCAGCACTATTCTTTAATGCTCTGTCTAGTCAGCAAAAGGCTCTTAATCTAACTACACTAACTATCCTAACCTAAGAAAAAACACTCCTAATCTAACAGTATGACATCTAACCCAGCCCCTTATCCCCAAAAGAAAGAATGAATGAACATGCCTCCTCCTACCGTTTCAGGTCTGTCAATCGCGTCCTCCAGAGGGGAGTCCCGTGCAGATGGGAACAAGTCTGTTCCAATTTCGCATTGTCCGCTTCGCATCTTTTGAGATTCTTCTGGGAGTTCCCTCAGTGTATGGAAACCCCCACGTTGGGTGCCAAAAACTGTGGTCAAAATTTAACATCTTATTAAAGAAATAAACGTCCTCTAATAGGACAATTCAGTAATCAGGAAGGAGAAAAGCTGCTCATTGCATCTTCTAATTACTCCTCACAAAATGCCTTGGAGGGAGCATTCTTCAGAAGCAGTCTGTTACAGCATAGTCGGCATGATTACAGCATGGTCAGAATGGTCAGAGAAACAAAGAATAGAGGTTAATTTTATAAACTGTTGAATTTACATACAGTGTCAATCATTGCATACATTTTACTCTGGTTGGTTCATTGATTTACACCCAAATGATTTATATAAAATAAAGGTCTATTATATTCTGGTTCTGCTTATACCATTTGAAATGAGATGCCACCCTTGAAATTTCTGTGCATATAACAACTGTCCATTCTAGTTTATAGGACATCTGCTGATTTCTTAGTCAGCTCTTAGTCATCCTTCAGTACATTTTGTATAATTACATCAACCTTTCTTCTGGTACAATCTTTATTTACTTGACCATCTCAGTATTTTTCCTAAACCAAATCTTATATTTCAGTGTAAATTTTGTTGTTCACTTGACCATTATTTGGTTTCCCACATTTATTAACCCTTTATGCTATTTCTTTAAGATGAATGCTATGTTACCCTAAAATCATTCTTCGTCAACCTCCAGTGCTGCAAAGTAAACAGACCAGATGGGCCGCCTTACTTTAACACTAGAATCACAGAAGACAACAAAAAAACTAGTAATTCTGGACCACCTTAAATTTCTTTGCACCTCTCCATCAGTGTCTTTTGTTTTGTGAATGTGTCGATCAGCACAAGCAGCCTGCTATCCCATCCCCCAACCCAGCCCCACATGATGTAGCTTAACTCAGTCAGAAAGTTCCCCCAGCTGAAGGCTCCTTATCTTGAGTGTGAAGTGCCTGGAGTTGTATAGAGTAAATAATACAGTATATCATTATTTGGAACACATGCATTTCATGTGTGTTCTGTGTCTACAAAGATCTCGGTAACTGTAGGATGAAAGGAAATGCGAGGCAAGAAATACTGAACATGTATCTAAACCAGAAACTTTTTCCATGTTATACTAATAATGAAGTGAAGTGCATAATATGTGATTCTAGTGTTAATCAGTACTAATAGCCTGATTAAAATGAAATGTATATATGTAAGTCCGCTTGACTGCAAACTGTGCATCTGCTTAATCTGTCGCTGCAAAGGTACCATCAACAAATAAGTAAAATATATGCAAAGTAAGGTTAAACAGCTAAAATTCCCACCTTTTTTGGCATATAAAGATAACATTTTTTTCTAAATACAGTGATCCCTCGCTATATCGCGCTTCGCCTTTCGCGGCTTCACTCCATCCAGGATTTTATATGTAAGCATATTTAAATATATATCGCGGATTTTTTGCTGGTTCGCAGATTTCTGTGGACAATGGGTCTTTTCATTTCTGGTACATGCTTCCTCAGTTGGTTTGCCCAGTTGATTTCATACAAGGGACGCTATTGGCAGATGGCTGAGAAGCTACCCAGCTTAGTTTTCTCTCTCTCTTGCGCTGACTTTCTCTGATCCTGACGTAGGGGGTGTGAGCAGGGGGGCTGTTCGCACACCTAGATGATACGGACGCTCGTCTAAAAATGCTGAAAGATTATCTTCACGTTGCTATCTTTTGTGCAGCTGCTTCCTGAAATGACATGCTGCACGGTGCTTCGCATACTTAAAAGCTCGAAGGGCACGTATTGATTTTTGATTGAAAAACAAACTCTGTCTCTCTCTATCTCTCTCTCTCTCTCTCTCTCTCTCTCTCTCTCTCTCTCTCTCTCTCTCTCTCTGCTCCTGACGGAGTGGGTGTGAGCTGCCGCCTTCAACAGCTTTGTGCCGCGGTGCTTCGCATACTTAAAAGCCAAACAGCCCTATTGATTTGTTTGCTCTTCTCTATCTCTCTGACATCTGCTCTTGACGCGCACTCCTTTGAAGAGGAAGATATGTTTGCATTCTTTTAATTGTGAGACGGAACTGTCATCTCTGTCTTGTCATGGAGCACAGTTTAAACTTTTGAAAAAGAGACAAATGTTTGTTTGCAGTGTTTGAATAACGTTCCTGTCTCTCTACAACCTCCTGTGTTTCTGTGCAAATCTGTGACCCAAGCATGACAATATAAAAATAACCATATAAACATATGGTTTCTACTTCGCGGATTTTCCTATTTCGTCGGTGGCTCTGGAACGCAACCCCCGCGATGGAGGAGGGATTACTGTACTGACTGAATTTGAAGTTTAGTAATGGCTAGTCGAGCTTGACAAATCCTCCATGGCTCTAATTTTCAAACTACTTAGCTATATTTTCCAAAGTAACAAGTGTTGTGTTTTAATGTAAGTACCCTTTCATTGAAATTTAGGGAAAGTTGCCTGCCATTCGCTGACAATTGACTGACTGACTGACTGTCTGTCTGTGAGTGACCATTAATTATTGCTACTGAAATCCAAAGACATTGACAAATGATAAGGATTTGCTTCTCTCTCTCAGTTCTTGAAGGGAAACCTGAATGATGGATGAAGTGACCAATGAAATCCACAGATTCAGATGCCAGCAGTGAGGGGATACTTGAACATGCGCACAAATCAGTTTTTGTTCCAAAATAAATAAATAGTATTTAATAAATTTACTGGCAACTTCACAATTGCATGTACATTATGCCCGAAAACTAGTGTGGTGAAAATGAAATTTAAAATTACAAAATAAAATTTTTTATTTCTTGTTTTTGTTTAGTTCTAGTTTTCAGATATGTTGTTAGTTTTAGATTTGTTTTGGTTAACAAAATGATTGTTTTTCATTAACAACATATTTAGTTTTAAATTTAGTTAACATGAATAACACTGATAACGTCAGAACTCTGAATTCTACCATGAACAGCTGGATTTTGGCATTGCCTTTTGTGGGGCATTTCTTATCCCTTGAAGAAAATCAATTATTGGTTAGATCTGCAGAACCTTTTATGAAGTTCCATTATTTGTTTGTCTCTGCCAGTTCATATTTACATTATAAATATGTATGTTTTTTGAGATTATTACAAAACTGTTTATTCACTCTGCAGAGTAAAAAGGTATATTGCATAAGTAAAGGGATAATAAAGGTTTTTTGTTTTTTTTTTTGCAGATGGCCACAAAATACAAACTTTTATCCCGGTGGATTTTAATAATACTCCAGGAAACAAAAAATGAAGATCTAATGACCTATTAATCTTTTGTATATAAAACTGTATATTTGACATTCTTACTTTACCGAACTCACTGCCAGTGGCCACATGTATTCATTGTATTTCAGTCACTTTTTAAATGATAATTTTAGTCATGCAGCAGTTGTCTATTTAAAGAATGTATTTCTGTATGTACATACTTAACAAATATTTCATTACAGCTGCAAGAATAATAAATACATTAAATGTTTTTCTCTCATGTTATACTAGCAAATTAAATTAAGGAAAGAACAGTCTGTCAGTCATTGTCCAACCTGCTATATCCTAACATAGGGTCACAGGGGTCTGCTGGAACCAATCCCAGCCAATACAGGGCGCAAGGCAGGAGCAAACCCCGGTCAGGGTGCCAGCCCACAGCAGGGCACACACACACATCCACCAAGCACACACTATGGACAGTTTAGGATCGCCAGTGCACCTAATCTGCAAGTCTTTGGACTGTGGGAGGAAACCCACACAGACACGGGGAGAACATGCAAACTCCACGCAGGGAGGACCTGAGAAACAAACCCAGGTCTCCTTACTGCGAGGCAGCAGCGCTACCACTGTGCAACTGTGCCGCCCTGAAGGAAAGAACAGTTAAGATTAATTTGTGAAGTGCTTATATATAATTGAACTTATTTATTTTTGTAATTTGTTCATCCAATTTCGTATTGCTTCTTGTCACTGCTTCTTGATGATGTACAATGCTGTGAAAAAGTAAGTACACCCTATGAAAAGCTATGTTTCCTTCAACGTATTTGCATATATGAATGTTTGGCCTTAATTTCAGCAATATTTATACATAAAGGTGATTGAATTTACCAAATGCCAAGAAAATGTTTCAGTGTCAGAAATGCAATTGACTGTTGTAGAAAAAATACATTTGCTCCTAGGAACAATAGCTATATATCTTTGGCAGAAATAATTTCTTATAAGTGTATTATGTATTTGGCTTCTTTATCACCTTGAAGACATTTTTGCTTAGTCCTCTTTTTATATTTGAATGCTTATTTGTATTGTCTTGCCCTTTTCCTAACTCTCCATGTAAAATCAAGAATTAAGATGACACCACTGAATATGGGCACACATCTTCTGATACAAGTCAGACTGTGTATTTACTTTGTGCTGTGTGTTATTTTATTTACTTTTTTTTGCACCCACTACTTTGAGTTTCATGAGTTATGATCACCAGACACTCAAAAACATAGGACAGCGGATCACTCACCAGCTTTCTAAATCTATTTGATAACTCAGCTTGGGCGAGTGAGATTCTTTGAAAAAACGTCTATAAACACAGCAGCAAAACAAACACCAAGGGAAACACATCAGAGTTTAAAACAGGCTAAGGTCCCAAGCACACTGACCACCACTGCTCAGTGTCATATCAGCCAATGTTCAGTCACTGGAGATCAAGCTGTACAAAATTAGAGCAAGGATAAAATTCCAGCGAGACAATTC
The DNA here is from genome assembly GCF_900747795.2 of Erpetoichthys calabaricus. NCBI lineage: Eukaryota > Metazoa > Chordata > Cladistia > Polypteriformes > Polypteridae > Erpetoichthys > Erpetoichthys calabaricus. Next base: position 120,128,811 of record NC_041396.2, read on the forward strand.
TGGACTCAAACATCTTTTGTCTCATAGTGACATGGCTGATTCTGACGGTACTAGTTTATGCGATTCAGCCTGATGTTGAGCACATGAACAGAACAGAGGAAGTGAAAGTGTATGTTATGTTCCTGCTGTTACAGCAGTTGTTGTTAACACTAGAATTACCAAAGCCTACAAAAAAAACTCATAATCCCGGCCCACCTTAAATCCATTCGCACCTCTCTGTCAGCATCTTTTATGTTGTAAATTTGTCAATCAGTTCATCAGTACAGCAAGCAGCCTGGTATGACCCCACCCACCGTCGCAGTTCAATTTGCAAAGAAGGTTTTCAGTGCTCAGTGTTTATCTTGCAGTGAAGTACCTGGAGCTGTATAAGGTAAATAATACATCGTCATTTGGAATACATACATTTCATGTGTGTTCCATGTCTACAACAATTTATGTAAACACATCGTTAAAACAGAAACAATTTTTCATGTTTTAGTAATAATTGACAAAATGTTGACATGAAGTGTATAATGTGTGAAGCCTGAAGTCCAAATATATATCAAATAAACACATTCACAAAAGGTGCAAGTATAACAAAACAAGTACACTTTTATTCAAGTATATAACTGAAGAAAAAGAAAGCAGGTTACGGTAGGCTGTTGATACGACAGATTGCGTGGTGTAATGGTAAACACTGCTGACTCCCAATCAACAGATCAAGGGATCAATACCAGCTACTTTACAAATTTACCATTTTGAGTAGAGAGCTGCTCTTATTGTTAATATTATACAATAAAAATATACATTTAATTTGTGTCCTTAACAGCTGGTGTAAATTTATAGTACTTGTCAAAGTTTGTTTTATTCTCTCACTCACGTTCACACTCCCACAACCCAACCCCCAATCTGACGCCATTTTCAGATAGAAGTGGCAACACGCAAGCTGTTGTATCAACAGCCTACCATAACCTGCTTTCTTTTTCTTTGGTTATATTCTTGAATAAAAGTGCACTTGTTTTGTTATACTTGTACCTTTTGTGAAATTGTTTATTTGATATTTGGACTTCAGGCTTCACATGTTATACACTTCATGTCCACATTTTGTCAATTATTACTAAAACATGAAAAATGTCTGTTTTATCAATATGTTTACATACAGTAGATTGTTGTAGACATGAAATACATATGAAATGTATGCATTCCAAATGACAGTGTATTATTTACCCTATGTAGCTCCAGGTACTTTACTCCAAGCTGAGCACTGAGAACCTTCTTTGCAAATTGAACTGCGGCAGGGGGATGGGATACTAGTCTGCTTGCTCTTTGTGCAGATCGACACATTTACAACACAAAATATGCTGACGAAGAGGTGCAAGCGGATTCAAGGTGGGCCAGGATTACAAGTTTTTTTTGTAGGCTTTGGTAATTCTAGTGTTAACAACTGGTGTGACAGCAGGAACGTAAGAGTTTTATCACTCTACTGCTCACCTGATTTGAAGCTCCTGACAAATGCAGACCATTGGAGACCATGTGACATATGATTGCAAATGGAAGGCTGATTTAGTGGCTTCTTGGCATCATCTGCTTCTCTTTTCTACTATAACCTCTTATACTGCATTATTGATATCACATGGCTGATTATACTCACCCCACACTCTGAATATGCCAACTGGATCCCACAAATCTCAGCGTGAACCAGCTAGTACTTTGTGCGGTGGCACCAGCGGAAGTCAGCACTTTTTAGAGAACATTAAATAATTTTTATATGAGCAGCTCGACACAACACAGGACTCCATTCAAAAAAGTTTTAAAGTTGAGCTTGGTGTTCTTCAGTAGGACCTTGCTGTAATGAAGGGTAAACAGGCAAAACTTTCTCAAGACCTTAAGATATTTCTGGACCAGTATGACAAATGGATCCCATTGCTGCAACACGTTTAACTGCAAAACTCACTGATCTGGAGGACAGAAACGGGCACTATAATGTGCATATCATAGGAATAAAAGAGAATTCAGAAGGGAGTAATGCAATTGATTTTGTGAAAAAGCTGTGACGTGTCATTTTGCCATCTTTATTCAGGTTTGCCATCTTTATTCAGGCTTCTTGCCTGAGGTCATTGATAGTGAAATTCCTAAACTATAACAACTGGCAAATGGTCCTTCAACAAGCCAGGAAACCTCCAAACCTGTCATATGAAGGTCATCGCATTTACCTATGTGCTGACTATTCTGCTTCAGCTGCATCTGCAAGGAAAGCAATGCAACCTGCTATTCAGTCTGCATCTATTCCTCATTTATCCGGCTCATCTTAAGCTTTCTCATGCTTTAGGGAGTATTACTTTTAATGATCTGAAAACAAGCCATGGAAGCTGACGACAATTTTTGGGTAACCGTACCTTTCCCCTTGTGAGCCGCAACATGCCTATCTTGATTATTTTACTCACTGCACCTGGATGGTTTGTGCCAACAGGCACCCCCTCGGTCTAAGAGGTTCCTGTGTGTCAATTTCACTTTGTCAGGTTCTCATGCCTAATATTTGTAATTTTTAGTGCATCCGCTCGCTTTTTGTTTAATCATTATCTTTCTCACTATCTTTTTGATAGCCTTAATAACAAGAGTGCGGGTGCTATGCATTTCCTTATTTTCTTTATCCTTTCTGCCCAGAAGCAGAAACATATGTAGAAACCAAGTACTGGCTCATAGAGTTACTTTAACTGCTGTTGTATTTCTTTCCCACTGATGTTATTTCCGATAGTGCTTTTCTTATTAGTTATGCATTGTATCGTGTTACATATATTTTCTTTTTCTTTTTGAGGGATGAGTGGTTTATGTATATGTTTACTATTTCTGTTTTCTAAGTTATATTGGGGGGGGCACAAGGTCGCTGCCTTGTCATCTGATGACTGCTGGATGTCAGGGGCTTAGTTATATTACCTTTCTTGTTCTGCATATCTACATACTGTTTGTTTGATTTTCTTGCTTATTCAGAGTGTATAATGGGTCTTCACTGGCCCTGTTTTTACTTATAACACACAGACTGGGTGGGGTGCAGGGGGACCCTGTGCCTGTTTCAATCAACATGTGCACTAATTGCACTTTGATCTTTGTGCTTTGTGCTGGTAATGAGTGCAGGGTGTTTGGGTTTGGGTGTGTTACTGGGGGTGAATTATGGCCTTGTGGTTTTTTGTTTTTTTTTCTCTACACGTGATATTTGATGCCTGGAGTGGAAGCACGTTTTTTTTTTTTTTTTTATATATTGTGTGTGTATATATTCTTTCATGGTTTTCTCACCTATTTACATATACTCTTTGATTTCTTCTTCACTTCTCTTTTATGGCTAATGTTACTGGCACATTTTTGAACAATCATGTCCTGTGGCCCAATACTAAAAGAGCTATTTTATACTATTTGTGGCCAAACATGTTGATATTGCTTTTCTTCAGGAAACTTGGCACTTGGTTAAGGATGTGATAAATCTTGGCAATGATCAATATTTTGTGGCAGCCTCATCCTCTGCCCTGTTGAAGAAATGTGGGGTTGCCATTCTCCTGCGGCATAGCCTCTCAATCAAAATTTTGGGTTCGGGCTCTGATGAGCTAGGCAGGTTTTGCTATTCGTTACTTGAATTTGGTGGAAGGAAGCTCACATTTTGTTCAACTTATGCTCCTATGCCATATCAATCCTCCTTTTTTTCTTTATTATCTAATCGATTTTTGGTTGATGCAAATTCTTATATGAACCCTTTATTAGACATGTCACCTCCACCATTACATCAGCGAACCCCTCACTCTGCCCAATCCCTGTGCAAATTCGTGTCTTTTCGATTGCTGAACCCCTCTGCAAAGGAGTTTTCTTTTTACTCTGGGAGACACCATTCCCGTTCCAGAATTGATTATATTTTTATTTCACGTTCGCTCGCACCATCTCTTTCAAATGCCTGGCTTGCATCAACATCACTCTCAAACCATAAGTCTGTTCTCTCCCAGTTTTACTTTTCAACAGCCCCACCTCGAGCAGCCCGTTGGCGGTTTAACTCATCAGTGCTTCGTGATTCTATATTCTGTCAAAAGTTATCAAGTACTCTGGAAGAGTTTATCAATATTAATTCTGGCTCTGTGGAAGACCCTGCCTGTGTTTGGCTAGCAATTAAAGATTCATGATTTTTGTTTTGTTTTGTTTCTGGTTTGGCACTTTCCTGCAGAAAAAAAAATTTGAACTTGGAATCTTGGCTTACTGATTTGGAGAATTACCTCCCCTACATTTTTAATCCTGATTATGAGTTAAACTCTATTCTTTTACAGAAAACTGAATTCAACATCCACTGGACATGAGCCAGATATTATATTTCTGGGGTGTTAGCACTTAGGTTTCATAAGTGTGAAGTGTCGGCTACTATTAGTTCATTTCGGAATGTGGCCAGCCGTCTTACTAACAATACAAATGACAGCAGTAGACTACATTTTGAGTATTACTGTAATTTATGTTCTGCTCATGCCAGCCTCAGCCACATTGAAATGAACTCCTTCCTATGCAATCTGAATCTCCCTAAGCTCTCTAAAGATGATGCCTCTATACTTGATGCACCTATTACTGTTGCTGGCTTTAGACTTTATGCAATCGGGGAAATCACCAGGGTTGGATGGAATGCCACCTTATGTTTTTTCTTTGTTTTGGCAGCAAATATCAGTCCCTTTTTTTTCCCAAAAGTTTGATTCTGCCATCTGCGCTCTCTGAATTAATGACTTTGTCAATACTGCTATGATCACCCTTTTCTTAAAACAAAGTAAAGAGTCAACTGGTTGCTCAAGTTATCGGTCCATCTCTTTGATGAATTCCAATGCAAAATTGCTTGCTAAACTGTTGGCATGCAGCGTTCAGGTGGTAATCTCCAAGCTAATTCACCCCGATCAGACTGGCTTTATTCAATCTTGCCAGCAGCAGACAATATGAGACACCTTCTCCCCATTATTGACACAGCGCACCAACTTCCCCATGTCCCAGCTTTGCACTCCTTAGATGCTGAAAAGGCATTAGACCGAATTAACTGGTCTTTCTTGTGGCAGGTCATGCATCACATGGGGTTTGGGGAGGCTTACATCAATATGGTGAAGACACTTGACTTGTCTCCTTCCGCTATTATTCTCACTAACTCAATTACTTCAGTCTTACTGAATTTTGAAAAGAACCAGGCAGTTGTGCCAACTTTTCCTCTCTCCTCTTCAGTCTTTCTCTCAATCCTCTAGCTATTGCTATATGTGATTCACACCTAATATCTCCCATAATCTTTCGTGGTACTCCCCACACACTCATGCTTTGTGCTGATGATATTCTGCTTTTCTCGATGATGCCCCTTCTGATCTCTCATATGTTCTTAATTTATTTGACTTCTATGAGTCTGTGTCTGGTTATAAAATCAATTGGTTCAAGTCAGTTCTCCTTCCTTTTAATTTGCCTAGTCATTAGTCCTTTTCAGAGTCTTTTTCCATTTTCTTTCATTTTCAAATTTGGTCTGTTCTTAAGTCTCACTGTGTTTCATTGTCTTCCTTTTTACCCTTTCATCCTTTGCTTTTCTTTATTCAGTCTCTGTCTCCTAAAACAAAGCCTGTTTCTGTTATATACAACTTTGCAGAAAGGCACTATTAAAACATTATCTGTTACTTTGGTTTGGAAATGTGGCCTTCCCTCTCTTGCTATTCTGGAATGTAATTCTTAAGAATATTGCCTTAACATCTAAGAACCCCATTTACCAACATACTCAATTCTAATTTGTACACTGTTTGTATTTAACACCCCGCAGATACTTTGCTATGGTTTTATCTGCTGACCTCTGTGCTTCCTTTGTTCTTATAAGTCCCTAGGTACATTTCTATACATGTTCTAGGAGTGTCCCACAGTTACAGTTCTTTAGGGTATGTCAAAAGTTTTCTCTTCTATTCTCCCTTACAAAATTTCTTTCTCAATTATTTCTTGTTCTGTACTTTTCTGCTGTCTGTTTTTCTTCTTTCCAGCAAAGGTTATTCTCTCTAGGCAGAATTGCTGCAAAATTTGCATTAGTCTCTTGCAGGAAATCTCCCTAGTTTTTTTTTTTCTTTTGATTCATGGAAAACCTCTGTTTTTAATCTTATTTTGCTTGAATTATCTGCAGCACAGATTAATGGTTCATTGTGCACCTGTATTTTCAATTGGCAGTCAGCCTCGCAACTTGTCCTAAGTTGTACAGAGAGAAACTGCATAACAGAATTTACTTAGGTTATTTAGTTATCCTTTTTATTTATTTTTTTTCCTGGTGTGACTTCCATTCCAGGGCTATATTTGCTCATGTAAGGCCAGTGATGGGTGTTTTCTTGGTATATTATAATGTACATTTCTGTGAGCTATTGCAATTGTTTATTATTTATACTTTAATAAAAATTTGATCACAAAAAAAATGCAGACCATTTCATCTTCCTCTGGACTTCAGTGTCACGGTCTATGACGTGGAATATACACAGCCATGACAATGACTGCACAGACAGAACTGTATGAGACATGCGATCACCACCAGCAGAATAATCTAGATGCAGCCCTCATCATGGCTAGCTGAGGCTAATCTCTAAAAGGTAATCAGAATTTTTATCAGCACACTACATGTTCTACTAGAGAGAACAGGAGACTGGATCATTACTAAGACGACTATGAAGCAGAGATGCTATCTACTGTGGGCAAACCAGACGATGCCTCCATTTTTCAAGTGCCCTGATATAAATAAAGGTTAAACCGAGAAGCTCAAGCCACACATGAGGTTGTGAGCTGGACTGACCAATCAGAGGGCATTCTCCAAGTAATTTTTGCATAGCGCTCTTCAATGAGTGCAGACACAGAGTGCTATGAACAAATTCTCAGATAAAATGTAACTCTGGATTATACTAATTGCTAAATACAGAATTAATACATGTAAAGATACAGATTTGTTTAAACAAACAGGAGACAACGTAGAAGCTGTTGAACATAAATGGAAACCAACAACATCTGTCCATTAATTGTTGAACTATGGACAGTTGACAATAGAGGGGAGAGGTAAATTGTTAGAGATTAAGTCAAAGACAAGGGCACACAGTAACAGTACTGGAGACCTTGGCCAACTAGTCTCCCTCCTATTCCTGGGCTTTCTATAGTATAGTCTGTGCTGGACTGTCCAATCTGATGAGAGAATCTTTCCATCGAATAGTCTTCAATGACTTTTGATGAAAAGAACAGATTGGCTGTAGAACTGTGACACCATGTGCCACATCAAGATACCAAGAAAAGAAACAGAATAGAGATGGGTTATTAATGGTTTATAATGCTAGTATTTCTTGTATTTTGTACAAATGGCTAACAAACAGATGCAGTATGCACAACTAATCAGCATGATGTTACAGTGTAATTCTTGGAGACTTCCCACAGTATCTTTCTGTCATCTCTTGGGCTAAATTTGGTGGAATAACCTGGCTTGGATATATTGCATGTGATTTCAAGTGTTCTCTATTTGTACATTATCTTTCAGAGAGTAGAGTGAGTGCAGATTGCTTGAAATGGCATTATAATCCTTCCCAGATTCATAGTCATAAACAGCCTTTCTTCTGAGAGCTGTTTTGATCTTGCCATGTTGCAGCCACACACCTTATTTGCTAAGATGAAATGACACCACAGGTTTATTGGTGTTCATAGAAAGAATGCCTCTCTATGTTATCCTCTAATGATATCCTAATTGTTTAGGCATTTAATGCAATACTAATGAAAGGGTGGTACTTTATTCAAGGAAATTGCCTTTGTTTTGTTTAAAATATTACAAATGAGTTCAAAATATCATGTTTCAATGTTTTTCTTAAAAAGTAAGATCACAATTATCAGTACTGTTGAAAAGACAATCAAATGTGTTTGTGTGCAAAAAAAAAAAAGACATCTTTGTTGAATGTACTTAACTTTTTTCCCACCACCATATTTCATTTGTTTTATTTTTGAGGTTAACATTACGTTGGCTCTGATGAGGTTATCTTAAAAGTCCTTTACTTCATTTTCAATGAAATTTGCATTAAATGTGTACTAGGGCAATCCCAAAAGTAAGGTCTCCAAAGCGGTGGGGACGTAGAGAAACTGTTCGTACGGCTGTTGGCCACACTGTTGTGATTGGTGCTTCCTCCACTCCCAAACAAGCATGTGCGGCTTTGCTGGGATGCTCGATCTTGGCTTGGCAGCCCTTGAAAATGGAGCTCCCGTTGAACGCTACCGCCAAGTGCGAAGTTCGCGCAGGAGACCGTCAATTTCCAACGAGACAGTCGCAAAGGTTGAGGAAAACATGCGTAAAGATCGGTGGTTGGAACTTCATCACCCACCCACCCTATAGTCCGGACTTGGCACCCAGTGACTATCACCTGTTCCCTAAGTTGAAAGAACATTTGTCCGGAAGGCGATTCTGCTCCGATGAAGAGGTGAAAGATGAGGTTCAATGCATCCTGAAGGACATGGCAGCGAGCTGGTATGACATGGGCATTCTAAAACTACCACAGCGTCTACAAAAATGCATCGACCGAAATGGTGATTATGTAGAAAAACAAATAAGTCTTTAACCTTTAAAATGATGTAAACATCCATCCATTTTCCAACCCGCTGAATCCGAACACAGGGTCACGGGGGTCTGCTGGAGCCAATCCCAGCCAACACAGGGCACAAGGCAGGGAACCAATCCCGGGCAGGGTGCCAACCCACTGCAGTGATGTAAACATTATAGAAAATAAATGGCTATTTGTATTTCTAAAAAAATAGGAGACCTTACTTTTGGGATCGCCCTCGTATAAATCTATTTAATTCATATATTTCTTTTGCCATCATACAGATTGAAAAGTACATTTCCTGTTGACCTTTTAAAATATATTTAATGAACAAATAAACTGTGAAAGAAATAACTGATTTTACTAATGTAAGTTAGTGACAGTGCTCTGGAGAAAGTTTCTTAACCTTGAGGATGAATCAGGCTCGAAGTTCTGTTATTACAGTTAAGCCAGAGTCAGCCAGAGGTGACATTTAATGATCCACTTTAGAGTTTAAAGCCCAAATTACTCCCGAGACAGTATTCTGCTGCCATCAAATGGATACAATAAAATGTTGCTGCCAAAAATCATGAATATTTCAGGGCCTTTTGCCATTCTAAGGTAAATCATTAATATTCATGAGTGAGGCAGAGTCTTCAACCAAAACACAATGGCATGTAAATGCGAAGCTGTAAAGCCAGTTTTAGAACAAATGAAATCTGAACCATTAGTTGAATCAAGCGATAGTGATGACAATGTTAAATTGTTGTAGACAGCACTGTATGAGCAAACCACCAATATACTGTATGCCTGGTGAATTCATTCACCTAAAGGTTCACTGTAGTACAATTAGGTGGGTGCATGGCAAAAAAGCAAAATGATTGTGATCATGTAGAAGATTAAGAAAGATGTTAGTCTCCTAAGCACTGTTCACAAAGCAGTAACTGTTGTTCATGTCAGGGGAAATATGAAAGTCACTAAGCCTTGTGCTGCGGTAGCCTGCAAATACACAAGAAGAACATTGATCATGCAGCTCAGCCCCTAGAATTCTATCATCTCATGCTCAAGCCACAGAAAAAATATTAAAAAAAAAAAAAACATGCTTCTACTGCACTAATTGAAACATCTAGCTGATATTTCAGTTAGTGTCATATAAAGAACAGGTATTAACACTAGAATTACCAGAGCCTACGAAAAAACTCATAGATCCGGCCCACCTCCACCAGCAAATCTTACTGCTACACCACGGAAGCTGTTGTATTGTCCTTGATCCTTTTGTGAAAGTGTTTATTTGATCTTTGGACTTCAGGCTTCACACATTATATAGTTTATGCCAACATTTTGTCATTTACTACTAATATATGAAAAACGTTTCTGTTTTAACCATGTGTTTACACAGATTATTGTAGAAATGGAACACACATGAAATGCATGTGTTCCAAATAACAATCTATTATTTCCACTCTAAAACTCCAGTACTTCACTCCCAGATAATCAATCAAGGCATAAGCTGGGAATACTTTGTACACATTCTGCGGCGGTGGGGGATGGAATAGCAGGCTGCTTGTCTTAATCGGCACATTTACAGGACAAAAGACGCTGAGGGAGAGGTTTGAACGGATTTAAGGTGGGCTGGATCTACAAGTTTTTTCGTAGGCTCTGGTAATTCTAGTGTTAAATCATCAGTAAAGTAGTGGACACTAGACATACTTTTCCTAATCTATTTTATTTTGCTCTTTTGATATTTTCATGTTTCTGTTGCAAATACAGTGGAACCTCGGTTCACGAACATCTTGGTACACGTACAAATCAGTTTACGACCAAAAAGTTCACCAAACTTTTGCCATGGTTCACGACCACACACTCGGTATACGAACAAGCCGGTTTCCCTTTCAGTTTGAACATATTCAGTCTCTCCCTGTGCAGCGAGCAAGAGAGAAAGGAGAGAGCGCGACACACACACACACAGAGGCAGCGCCAGAGAGAGACAGACGCACACACACAGGCAGCGCGAGCAAGAGAGAGGGCTGGACTCATAAGGTAGAGAAGGCAGTTAAAGAATGCACTGGGCTTGATTTTGTTTTCACTTCTGTTTACAGCGATCGGTTCGTAGTGTGCATTGTTGCAATGTTACTTTTCTTGGTGGTTTATTAAATTACGGATTTTTTCAAATGTTAGTTTTTTTCCCTGTGCTTAAAACTCATTAAAAAAAAAAAAAGTGTTTTTAGCAAGCGGTTGGTAGCGCTATAGCGCGAACTATTGCAGTGTTAGTTTTCTCAGTGTTATTCAATGTTTTTACATTTAGGTTACTATTACGCTGTGCATTCTATGGTTTAATTAACTATATTTGTGCTTAAAAATAAACTTAAAAATATACAGGTGCTGGTCATAAAATTAGAATATCATGACAAAGTTGATTTATTTCAGTAATTCCATTCAAAAAGTGAAACTTGTATATTAGATTCATTCATTACACACAGACTGATGTATTTCAAATAATTATTTCTTTTAATGTTGATGATTATAATTGACAACTAATGAAAGTCCCAAATTCAGTTTCTCGGAAAACTGGAATATTGTGAAAAGGTTCAATATCGAAGACACCTGGTGCCACACTCTAATCAGCTAATTAACTCAAAACACCTGCAAAAGCCTTTAAGTGGTCTCTCAGTCTAGTTCTGTAGGCTACACAATCATGGGGAAGACTGCTGATTTGACAGTTGTCCAAAAGACGACCATTGACACCTTGCACAAGGAGGGCAAGACACAAAAGGTCATTGCTAAAGAGGCTGGCTATTCACAGAGCTCTGTGTCCAAGCACATTAATAGAGAGTAGAAGGGAAAGACAAGATGTGGTAGAAAAAAGTGTACAAGCAATAGGGATAACCGCACCCTGGAGAGGATTGTGAAACAAAACCCATTCAAAAATGTGGGGGAGATTCACAAAGAGTGGACTGCAGCTGGAGTCAGTGCTTCAAGAACCACCATGCACAGACGTATGCAAGACATGGGTTTCAGCTGTCGCATTCCTTGTGTCAAGCCACTCTTGAACAAGAGACAGCGTCAGAAGCATCTCGCCTGGGCTAAAGACAAAAAGGACTGGACTGCTGCTGAGTGGTCCAAAGTTATGTTCTCTGATGAAAATAAATTTTGCATTTCCTTTGGAAATCAAGGTCCCAGATTCTGGAGGAAGAGAGGAGAGGCACAGAATCCACGTTGCGTGAGGTCCAGTGTAAAGTTTCCACAGTCAGTGATGGTTTGGGGTGCCATGTCATCTGCTGGTGTTGGTCCATTGTGTTTTCTGAGGTCCAAGGTCAACGCAGCCGTCTACCAGGAAGTTTTAGAGCACTTCATGCTTCGTGCTGCTGACGACCTTTATGGAGATGCAGATTTCATTTTCCAACAGGAACTAGCACCTGCACACAGTGCCAAAGCTACCAGTACCTGGTTTAAGGACCATGGTATCCCTGTTCTTGATTGGCCAGAAAACTCGCCTGACCTTAACCCCATAGAAAATCTATGGGGTATTGTGAAGAGGAAGATGCCATACACCAGACCCAACAATTCAGAAGAGCTGAAGGCCACTATCAGAGCAACATGGGCTCTCATAACACCTGAGCAGTGCCACAGACTGATCGACTCCATGCCACGCTGCATTGCTGCAGTAATCCAGGCCAAAGGAGCCCCAACTAAATATTGAGTGCTGTACATGCTCATACTTTTCATGTACATACCTTTCAGTTGGCCAACATTTCTAAAAATACTTTTTTTGCATTGGTCTTAATTGATATTCTAATTTTCCGAGATACTGAATTTGAGACTTTCATTAGTTGTCAGTTATTATCATCAACATTAAAAGAAATAAACATTTGAAATACATCAGTCTGTGTGTAATGAATGAATCTAATATACAAGTTTCACTTTTTGAATGGAATTACTGAAATAAATCAACTTTGTCATGATATTCTAATTTTATGACCAGCACCTGTATATATATTTACATACAGTCCGTATGGTCTGGAACAGATTAATTGTATTTACATACAATCCTATGGGGGAAATTGCTTCGGTTCACGACCAAATCGATTTACGACCAGAGTTTTGGAACGAATTATGGTCGTGAACCGAGGTTCCACTGTAATAACCTTTATAGTTGTTAAACAAAATTCAGCGTTTTTGAATCATTTTTCCTAAGCAGGTTACATTTCTTTTCATCTCATACTATCCTGAAGGAGCTCCAGTGTTTCCTTCGGCAGTTGTGGGCATATGTGAAGTAAGGTTGGAGCTGAGGCAGAATAGTGTATTCTATGCTCAGATGAACAGAGATTTAGAGAGAGAGAAAATTACAAAGCAGCATTGTCCTTTTGTATATTGAGTTAATGTTATTTATGACAAGCAAATATTTTAGCAATTCTTTGATAAATAGGAAGTTGGTTCATATATAAATATAATTTTTTCAAAGGGAAAAAAGTTTAAAAGTTAGGGTGAGAAGCTCAGTCATCTGGGAGGGATTCAGAGTAGAGCCACTGCTCCTCCGCATTGAGAGGAGTCAGATGAGGTGGCTCAGGCATCTGATCAGGATGCCTCCTGGACACCTCCCTGGTGAGGTGTTCCAGGCACGTCTAACTGGGAGGAGGCCCCGGGGAAGACCCAGGACATGCTGGAGGGACTATGTCTCTCAGCTGGCCTGGGAACGCCTTGGGATTCTCCCGGAAGAGCTAGAAGAAGTGGCCAGGGAGAGGGAAGTCTGGGCATCTCTGCTCAAGCTGCTGCCCCCGTGACCCGATCTCGGATAAGTGAATGAGGATGGATAGATGTTTTTTCAAAGTGGAAGGAATTAATCTTTTGTTCTGATGAGGCAAATTTCACTTTGGTGTTATCAACCCATACTATTAAACAGAATTGTTGTGTCCTGTTAGCAGGATGCATTTCAGTAAAATGCAAAGAAATGTTGAAGATGTAAATGTAGGAAATAAATTAAGACTCTCTCCACTTTTTATTCCTTACTCTGCAAGTTAATCTATAAACCTCCACCCTTATTCTTATAATGGTCCTGTGATTTTGTTTCCATAGCTTCTTTTTCCTAGGATAACAACATGTATTTCTACAGTGTGTTTTCATACTCAAAATGTAGCTCAAAGTGCATTACAAGATGTCAAAGAAATAGTAAGTGTAATAATGAATATGCAATAAAAAACTATATGAAATTACATAACAGGTATATAATTAGTACATAAGTATGCATAATATCGTATTCAAAGTCTCTCAAGATTACTACAATGAAAGTTGTATTGGCAAAATATTTTCATGAATGTTAGACTTCAGTATATAAACCTCAACTAACAATTCACCCATCTTAAAATAATTCAAGGACTTTACCTATTACCATAAACTATCCTTTGATCCACTCTGTTATCTTTGTTCCCTCATTATATGTCAGTCTCTGGCTAGAAATGTCATTTTCTCTCTCCGTTTCTGTCTTTAAATATTACCTTTGTCTCCCAAACTCACTTTCTTTCATTGTTTTTGCTGACCTTTCACCAGCATGAACTGCTCTATGTAGTCCCTCTAGGAGAAAAATTACTCCTTGATATTGGCATTGCCTCTCAATGGAATGTCTTGAACATCTTATTTTTGACAATTTATATTTTAAAATCTAATTTATCTAGAACTGTCCACATCTCAAATTAATGGGACACTATCAAAATTTATCAAGAACTAGGTCAACTCACTTCCATCATTCACCACCATCACTGCTGCACACACTATTTTATTTAGCTGCATTTTTTACTTCCTTAATGGTTCTTTCCCCTCATCTCTATAAAATTGTTTTTTATAATTTTTCTAGGTTCTAGGAAGTGTACTGTAGATTTAAATGGGTGCATGAGTTAGTGGTTATATTGACCTGTTCAATGCAATTTGTTACATTTCTTTGATTCAATTAAAAAATAAAATGATCATAAAAAAGAAACACTGTACCCCAGATGAAAGAATTTGATCCCTACCATACATCATGGCAATGTGAATGGAATTGTTGTTGTTCAGGAGCCAGATTTATAAAACTCATGTATGCATGTAAACATACCCGCAACTTTCCATACAAAAGTCAGGTTTTATAAAAGAAAACTTATATGAGAAAACTCTTACACATGCGTACATAACAGAAACTGGGAACTGGCGATACCGTTGATCAAGTTGGGTACCCTTCTAAACCAGTTAAAAAAAAAAACAAAAAAAAACCTGGTAAATCTTTTCATTATATCCTGTATGTTACAAGGTTGATTGGCATCTTCAGTACGGTTGTTTCAGGGTGGTAACCGGATGGGGTTTGAAGTGACTGTGATTTTATAAAGGTAAATTGTGTGAAGACGTGTACAGTTTTATAAATTTATTTTTTATAAATGAGACCCCAGAACCAAAAATGTCCAGTTACTGGAGGAGCAAAAAATTCTGGAATTATATTTACATTTATATTTCTTTGCTTAGCTGACACTTTTCTCCAAAGCAACTTACAAAAGGGGAAATCATAATCAAGTAAGGACAAGTCTGGGGGGATATTTGGAAACGGGTGTTAAAAGGACAAAGGTACAAAATAGATCATCACAAATAGAGAGCTCAGAAAAAAACAAGCTAGTTACAATTTCTAGGTAGTAAACCTTAACATTTAATATCAGTTACGCAGAAACTCGCCCAACAAGAAAGTCTTCAAATGCTTCATATCATTTGATATTATTGAGGGAGTCAGAATTCCTAATGGAGGTGGGCAGTTCATTCCACCAGCTAGGAGCTACACATGAAAAGATTTAGATTTAATACCACTTAGAAGTGGCAGCAGCAGACATGAGCAGCCTAGAAAGAGGACCTCACAAGTTTCTCTGTCTCTAATTTTAAACAGAATAGCTGCAGTAAAAGGTTTGGAAGGCCTGAGTCAAAATTCTGACCTGAACTCGATTGTATTGAGCAGTGGATATAAGAGAGGGAGAGGTTAGGAGTATGTGTTGATACAGCGCATTGCCACTCCCACCACATGACAAAACCAACTCCGGATCCCAGATTAAGACCCGAGAGTAGCCATGAAAACGGGTGACACCTCAGCACCACACAAATTCAGATGGAATGTAACAATGTAAGGTTTTTTTATGGTGGCTGGAGTTCTGCGCCCAACCCCCCAAGTTTTTCCCTGCAGGTTGGAGGGCCTACATGCAGGGCTAGATGCAGATAAACGTCACGCCCATGACGGATATTGTTGATATAGATATAAGTTGATATAAGGTAGCCCCAATATAACAGTCAAGTGAACCTGTATGGGGAGAGATGGTAAAATACAGCTATGGTGATGTTCAGAAGTAATTGTAGTAATAATTATTAACTTTTTAAATAAAAGTAACTCGGGGGAAAAAAGGAGAAGTTGGGGACAAAGAACAGGGAATATTAGATAAGGATGACAGGATGAAACAGTTCTTGATAGTGATAAAGCTATAGTTGGTACAAAAAGGACTTATACAAAGTACTAAAGTAAGAACCTGAATACTTATGTAAATGAGAGAATTCAGTTTTTGGATTTTAATATTTCTGCAAATCTTTCTGAAAACATTTTTCACTTTGTCATTATGGATTATTGAGTGTAGATTGAAGGGAAAAATAGTACGTTTATCCATTTAAAATTAATATACATCACAATAAATTGCGCAGAAAACAGAGGCCTGAATACTTTATGAATCCACTGCATATAAGGCACCTTTGTGTTGTGTGGATATGTATACAAGGCCCAATATTTGAAAATGTAAATTAATGTATATCTTATTATGCACCTTGTAACGTTGTGTAATATATAAATTGTAGCAGACCACATATACTGTATAAAAATGTAGGCTTTTAAAATATTATTGAAGTCTGTCAGCTATAGTTTTGCCTAATTGAATTTTGATTATATAAAGTGCTGTAAATTAACCTGCCCTAAGGCATTTAACAGCTATAAAGGCCTTTTGTGTAACCCCTTCACAGGTTGACAAAGCCAGTACCTGGTTAGAAGGACGCTGCTCTTTAAGCCTTACTATGAAACAAGTGTAATGGGGAGCAGAGACAATTGTCTTGTGATTCCTTTTCTACACTTTCCCAGAGCCAATTGCTATATCTCCTGGAATTTAATCCTGAATACTCTTTAGTCTCCCTTTGCTGCCTTGGATAACACCTGCTTTCTCAGTCCTTCAGTGTGATGAAATAAAGTGAGGAATAAAAGATCCTCTTTGCCTGCCAGCTGTTATTGTCTGTTTTTGTTGCATCAGTGTAATGCTCTGCAAAAGATTAAAAAAAAATACATAGCAGTTTTGTTTTTTGCTTTTGTTATTCTGGCTAGAACTTTGCTGAAACAAATACACAAAGTGAGTAGGGTAAAAAATGGACTACTCTCATAGAAAAGACAAACATTTGTTGTTTCTGCACAGATTAATCAGTAGGAGCTTACTAAATAAAGGCATACAAAGAAGTGCATGCCAAAAGCCCTTTTAGAATATACAGTAAAGCAAGTAATTGGTCCCAAATGATCTCTTATCTTTCAGCCTTATGGTTTGGTTAGAATCCAATTAGACAGAAGTCACATTGTTGTCTCTTAGATGTTTTCGAGAGCAGATGCTGAGTAGCGGTGGGCTGCAGTTGACCAACAAAGCAGCAGTTTAGCACTGCAATTAGACAGTCTGTGTTTAATGGTGGAAATTTGAAAAAACAGCCTGTAGAGAAAATCATGCCAATTAATAGAGGGCTTCCTCTTTTCTTTTTTTTAGGATGAGGACTGTTGTGTTGCCAGCTTGCATCTGCAGCTTGGCAGTTGGCATTCACAGTGCGCCAGACAACATCTAAATCAGGAAGCCAGTCTCCAGTTGATAAGAGTGAACACATCACACATTCCACTGAGGCCTTTTGATCTCCTCACTTCACAGACAATATAGCTTTATTTCTGTATTTTTCTAAATAAAACTGTGAAATTTGATATTTTTCTTAATGTGGAAAAGCTACTGTTACCTCAGAAATGCATGGAATAAGACACCTTTGTTGGACCTGAACATTCACAGTTCCTCTCCATCTTGAGAGTTCATTGTACCCAATCAGCAGGCTTGAGACTTGTCTATCTGAATACTCATAACTGCAATTAGTGAATACCTCAATTTTTTATTATGATTTTGCAATACTGACTGTCACTTCCTCAAGGTAAACAGGTGGAGTTCTAAAATTCCAGACATGTTTCCTTAGGCTCTTCAATTCTTAGCTTTTTCTTGTATGTAAAATGTCTTCAAGTGGTTGATGTAATTTTAAAATCTAATTGCTCCAATTGTTGCAAGTTGTTCCATGTTCATAAAAACCTACTTTTGTTAGGGCTCATTGGCCCTGTGTTTCCATTTTTATTCAACAGCTTGTTTTCAAAAGAATGGATGCTTAGTCCCACTGTTTTAGCACCCCTGTGGTTTAAATTAACTGTAGAACAAAACACAAATTATTAGTAACTGTTACATTTTTTATATCATAAACAATATTCCTTCACTTTAAAAACATTTAATGTTTGACTTCTTGATTGTAGGAATTTCTATGTAATACTATCAAGTCTGGAGAAACCGTTTTTAAGACTGAATTTTAATCATTCAGTTAAATCTTTCTCAGTAATCATGGTAGCAGAGGATAATTTCTCAGTAATCATGATAGCAGAGGATAACATGTGTTACATATTAAATGAATCATGCATGTGTAAGAATTTCACTGTACTATGTACATGTGACAGTAAGGACCCTATAAACCTACAATACAAATCAAGTGTAAATCAAGACTTAATCACTACTTACTCAGGTCATAGCCACTGGTGAAGAAGGGAATATGGTGACTGAGACAGTTGCTTGTTACCCAGTCTTCATCACTTTTGCCAACCTTGGTGATGTTGCTTTATTAATGAAGTTACCATTTTTTACCTTGAAATAGCATTTTAAAATGGATGAATCATCACTACAGACAGGCAAAGCATTAGAGCTTTTTAATATTCCACAAAGGTTTAGATATTAAACATTTAATAAGGCACTTAAAGAGCCCTATTTAACAAAGCCAGTTCAGCCAGTTCATAGGTGTTTCAGGTGCAAAGCAGGAACCAGACCCAGATATACACTCTCCAGTTAACAGAACATGTATGTCTTTGAGATGTAAGTGGGTAATCTATACCGACACAAGAGAATGGTGACCACACTGGATTTACAATTCAGGACTCTAGAGGCAAGAGGGAGCCATGCTTACCACAGAGCCAGTCTGCTGTCCCTCATATAACACCTAGTATAATTTTTCTAAATTATCTCAGCATAAATACAGTAGCGTTGTCCGTGTAAAGAATATAACTATCTCCATTGGTTACAGAGTATTGATTTCTTAGCATCTGTAACATTTGCTCTGTGTATAAGCATTGTGTGTTGTTTTCAGCATATGTTACCACCAAATCTCCTTATAGAGAAAGACCAAAAAATAGCAAACAAATTATTGAGCATTACAAAGAAGTATATAAGTAATATTTTCAGCTTTTGTTTTTAAGCAACTGATTGATGAATGACCAGTGGATCTACAATTATTAGTCCCCTGTTCTTGTATCATGGGTATTTCAAATGGGTTAGTGGTGGTTAATGGTCATATGACAATTTTCACTTTTACAGTGTTTTATTATATATATATATTTTAATTTTTTAAGTTCATTACTGGCTTGCTGTACCCTGAATAAGTTATTATTCAAAACGCGTTGGCCAGATCTACAAATTGTATCATATCAATAGGTACTGAGTCCAGTGACACTTCCTATGTTATGCCTTTCAAGGATTCATGATATATATTTTTTTTGATAACTAGGGTTGATAGTTGGCTCACACCGTTTATTTCTTTTTTTATTGTTTCTATTGTTTGCTGTATGATTATACTATCTTTGTGTATATATTTTTATTGTGATGTTTTTGTTTGGTTTTGTACAGTAATTACAATACCTTCTTGTATGGTCCATTGGTATGTGTTCAATTATTTTTGTTGTGTTTGCAAATTTTGTTGTATTACACGTGGGTTATTGATTTTGGGTTTATAATTAGTTTGTAGGAACATTCTACTTTTAACTATGTTGATTGCATTGTGTTTTACGTTTTGTAAAAGTTTTTGTGTTATTCACTGAGGAAGACATTTTTAGAATTAAGGTGCTTCAGTCTTTCCAAATAAAGTATGGTGCTAATAGAACTATAAGAAACATGTCACTTATGTATTAATAAATAAGGCGGTATTAAGCTAACTGATCAAATGTAATCTAATACAGACACTAAGCTGTATGAGTGTATTCCTGTATGACAGATGTACTAAACTAACTTTTAAGGTAGCTTTTGATATTGTATAACCAATTATTATGTGTGATGATCATTATGTGCGAAATGTAAGCTATAATAAGATTCTTAAATTGTAACTGCCACATAGTCGTTGAAGTATTGTAACCCTAATGGTGCAGAAAGAATGAGGAAGTGAGTAGTGTCTAAATCTGCTTAGGTTGCACACATCCTGTGACAGTTAGCTGGGAGATCGCTGCTGTTGGTCTTGTGTGTATTGATGCTCACAAGGGCTATTGCTTAAGACTGTGAATGTGCTAATAACTCTTTTAACTGTTAGAAACACTGTGTGTGCTCCTGTATGTTCCAATCCAGGGTGTGACCGCAAGCTATAACGATCTATGTATGACCTCAAAATGAACTGCTGCGTTTTTTTCTTTTTTCTTCTTGAGTATTAAAAGGAAGTCTTGGCTTCCTACTAGCGGGCAGATGGTTTGTGGCACACTGGAACGTGACAGGGTCTGGAGGCTGCAGGTAGGCTGCTGGCAGGCTGAGGGTCTGCAGCTTTCTCTCACCAAGAATAAAGAAATTGATTTTTATTTTATATTGGTGTCCGTTTCCTTGTCGTTCCCGACTTTCAGCGTCCACAGCACAATACTTCATTCTATAATAATTGCCTTTATTTATTTAAAATTTAGAATGAGAGTGCAATTATTTACTTTGACAATTTTTTCTTTTTTCCTTTATATGCATTTAAAATACATATAGAAACTTGTTTTATCTCTTGGCAAAACTTTGATTTTTTTTTTCAGTAACTCAAGTTACAATGCTTGTGTGTCATTTATTTCTTGACTCCTTCACTACTGAAAAAGTTTTGTTACAATCGAATCCACACCCTGATCAGCAGGATTAATGCTGTTCTATCACAAGAGCAGAGAATGAATGTGTAGGAGCTTTGCACTTACTTGAGTTTAAACCTATAAACATTTTGCCTTTTAAAAGTCCAGTGAAAACAAAGGTGGTGTCTGTTTTAAATGTTTATATCAGAACCGTCACTTCACATATCAACTTTCTTTTTAAAACTTTTGAAGAGCTTCATTCAAATATCAATGTAATGAAAGTTTTGTGAGAAAACATTAAATGGCCTCAGGTGAGGCACTGTTAATTTATTATATTTATGTCTTAACATGTTAATAATTTATTAGTTTCATTTATTATTTTTTTTTAATCATTTGTTATGGTGAAGTCTTTGCCATAGATCAGCAGTTGCCTACGAGCAATTCCAAGCATCTGCTTGCTTGATTGCTGGTGGAATTAAACTTTCTGACATCAAAGTTAAACCAGAAGTCCAGTCAAATGAGGCAACACCAATATGCCAAATAGACAACATGTCTGCCCAAAACATTTTTAAAATGGAAATGCCCATAGAACTGGAGGTTTGCCAAAACAAATCACAAAAGACCTGGATCACCCAATTTAAAGCCTAAACCAAGTGATTTTGCTTGAAGTTGGAAGAGCTGCCTATGCTTAACTGGACAGACAGCACTGAGAGGGTATTCAGAGATGAGCTGGCCATGTTAACTGTTGTGCAACCTGAAGCCTCGTCTTTAAAGCTCTAGATAGATGATTGATTGATTTTATTGACTGTGAAACCATCACATCACCATCATGTGGGTTTGTTTTAATGGGCAACACCATTTTGGAGCTTTTGGTCTCAATAATGGTGCATGGTTATTTGACAGTTGATACACGTGATGTGTAACATCATGGAGATCATGATATAAAAGATGGTGGTATGCATTTTACTGTCTGAAATCTACTTTCTAAAGAAGAGATTTCATGAGAGACTTAAGCTTCAGCAAAGATTTTCTTTTTTTTTTCTTTTTACGACTTTGTCACAGTAAAAGATTTTGGTTAACAATTTAATGACTTGCTGTGTAACAAACTCGTTTTCAATAAATCTGTTCCAAAGTGTCATATTATTAAAGTATTTAACATGCCAAAGGGAAAATGTTATTTCTTACTTAATAAAATTATCATTAATTAAATTATGATTAATTACTCCCAAAAAGTGTTTGGGTATGCTTCTGTCCACCAATCCCTATAGCCCATTCCACCAGGCAAGCATCCCAGGTACTTTTTGCAAGTTTTGGGAGTGCCCCCCAGTCTCGGCTTTCTGGTTATCTTTTGCTAAATTCCTCACTACTGTTTTTCACTTTAATATTCCTTCCCTTCCTCAAAATGTTTTCTTGCTGGACCTCTCATTTTTCTCTTTCACTCACTCACTTCTATCCAGCAGAGAATCTTTTGTCTAGGCGCAATAGCTGCGAAAACTTTATCTTCTTGCAAGAAATATAATTTTTTTTTATCACCTTTGCATCTTGGAAAGCCTCATTTTTCAATCATCCTTTCCTGAAACTCTCACAGCCGTGATCAATAATTCATCTGCATCGTATGTAACAAAATTGTGTGATCCTAACTCTTCAGGGCCAGATGGCAGGTGATTGCTTTCCGTACTTCTGTTCCTACTTCCTAAATTCTGGCTGAGAGTGGTCTGACATTTGAGATGTGCTTCTCTCCTAGTTTGCTTTTTACCTTTTTAACAGGGCAAATTTTGAGGGTGGGGTGTATTTTTGCTGTTACTACGTTTTACAATTATTTTCTTTTGAGTGTTTTTTTGTTTTGTTAGAAACCTGTTGGTGTTATCATTTCTGTTTCTCATTATGTTATTTAAACTTCAGTAAATATTTGATCTCAAAAAATGATTAATTACTTATGTTAGTTATTATAAGGACCTCTTTTCAAGCTGCAAGACAAAACCTTTTGAAAGTTAACAACCAAAGACTACAAGACAAGAGCTAGTCAGGTGTGGGATTCTTTTATGCTAAGCAGAGCAAAGAAGGGCTGCTTAGAACAAGTAATTTGTGTATTGGGCTATTTTTCTTTTCTAAATAATATTTAAAATATGATGATAAAAACCCCACACCCTATTGCTGATTGTATCTCTATCACAGTGTTTTAACTTTTGAGTACTGCTTTATTGGTGTTAATGCAATTCAGTTTTATTTACTGTAAAACCTGTTTTTATATTTTCCTATCATTATTAATTTTCAATATCTTTCGTTGCTGTTTCATTGCCATTCAGTGTGTGCTGGGAATTGTGACTCTTTGTTCTTGTGAGTGGTGCTCGATCGACATCACATGACTACAGGAAATTGCATTGTGTGATGTCCTTATCACAGTAGCATTATGAAGCATGGCACTGCCCTCCTCTCCATGTCCAAGACATCACAAACAAATTCTCATTTGTCTTATCTTTTTAAAAAATCTTTCAGGGAGTTAAGATTTTTGCGTGTTTATTTTGAGTTTTGGCTTTTTTTTCTTTTTGATCTCTCTTTTATCCTATGGTCCTCATATTCTGTGTAGTGAATCTGAGGTTTTAAGGAATGCTTGTTTTAAATTGCCATGTATTTTGTGATATTTTGTTCATGTTCACATCATTAATTATTAGTTTTTTCTTAATGTTATTGTGTCAGCATTTTGTGTGTTGTTTTATGTTTATAGTTTATGGTAACAACAGCAGTTGCCACTATGTGGTTTCCAGGCATTGTGACTTCATAAGGCTGCAGATATTATAAGATGGCAGAGTGCTGCCACCTGGTTATTTCACAAAAACCTTTGTGTGTTACCTGTTGCAGAATTGATTTAGGCAGTTAGGACTTTTTGTGTATTCCTTTTGACTTTGACTTGTTGAATTTGTATTGATTTTTATTGAATGATTTTCTCTCTGCTCTTTTGGTTAGACCCGTGATTGTTATTGTTTTGATTATGATAGTTCACTTCATTCCCCAGTCCTGGGTTTATTCACCTTTTGCTTTTCCTCATTCCCATTCCTACATATGTGGCTGTACAAAGTGGGCATAAACAGTTTTCTTTCTTAGCACCCAATATAGGGATCTCATCAAATGGTGTCAGCTTATACAGCTACACTGTTTTTGTAATATATTGAGTAAAGAAAGTGCATTAAACATCAGAAGCCAAGGAGGGGTTACATGCTTGGGTTGCATTTCAGGAGCATGTAAGTGGTTGCTGCAGCGGTGTTTCAAAATTTTTACAGATGAGGAATCACCAGGTCCAGGTTTTGGACTCTTGCATGATTTTAAAGAAATCTTTTTAAATATATAGAAGTATTCTCACTTTGATTCATGAGAGATGGTTGTATAACACAGAGGATGCAGGGTGTAATAATTAGATAAGTCCTGAATACTTACTAAATTTCAGATATGCAATTAGGTCCATACGTATTTGGATAGTAACACAATTTTCATAATTTTGGCTCTCTATACCACCACAGCAGAATTGAAAGAAAAATGTTATTATGTGACTGAAGTGTAGACTTCAGCTCTAATTTAAATGGTTTACCAAAAATATCGTATGAGCCATTTAGGAATGACTGCCATTTTTCTACATAGTCTCCCATTTCCAGGGGCTCAAAAGTATTTGGACAAACTAACTTAATCATAAATATAATGATCATTTTCAATGCTTTGTTGAAAATCCTTTGCAGTCAGTGATTGCTTGAAATCTGAAACCCATGGTCATTTTCAAGTGCCGGGTTTTGACCCTAGGGATACTTTGCCATGCCTTCACTGCAGCTGTCTTTAGTTGCCGCTTGTTCGTTGGACTTTCTGCCACAGTTTTGTCTTCAGCAAGTGAAATACATATCCAGTTGGTTTGAGGTCTGTTGAATGACTTGGGTCATTGAAGAATATTCCACTAATTTGCCCTTTGCAGTTTGTTTTGGCTCATTGTCCATCTGTACTGTGAAGTGTTGTCCTATCGGTTTTGCAACATTTAGCTGAATCTGAGAAGATAGTGCAGCCCTATACATTTCAGAATTCATCCTGCATCCTCTGTTTACAGTCATATCATCAATTAACACTAGTGACTGACTTCCATTTGCAGCCATGCATGATGATGCCATAAAACTGCCTCCACCATGTTTCACAAATGATGTGGTATTCATTGGATCATGAGCCGTTTCTTCTCTTCTCTATACACTTTCCAAAATTCTGGTATATATTGATTTACACCTTGTGGTAAACCCTCTGTATTTACTTTCATGAAGTCTTCTCTTGATTGTAGACTTGGGAAATAATAGGTCTACCTCGCAGAGAGTGTTCTTGTTTGGCTAAATATTGTGAAGGAGTTCTTCTTCACCAAGGACAGAATCTGCAGTCATCTAGCATAGTTGTCTTCTTTGTTTTTCCAGACTTTCTGGTGTACCTGAGTTCACCAGTGTGCTGTCCTTTTTAAGAATGTACCAAATGGTTGATTTAACCACTCCTGGTGTTTCTGCTATCTCTCTAAAGGATCTGTTTTATTTTCCCAGCATAAAGATGGACTGTTTTTACTTGCATGGATAGCTCTTTGGGCTTCATATTGAGAGTTCACAGGGACTGCTTCCAAATGCAAATTCCATACTTGGAATTAATTATTGACCCTTTACCTGCTTAATAGTTAATGAAATAATGAGGGACCTGCTCATACCTGGCTGTGGAACAGCTTGTCAGTCAAATGTCCAAATACTTTTGAGCCTCTGCAAACTGGTGGGCTATGCAGAAAAATGGCTGTGATTCTACAACAGTTCATACAATATTTTTCGTAGACCTC
This sequence comes from Erpetoichthys calabaricus, assembly GCF_900747795.2. Lineage (NCBI taxonomy): Eukaryota > Metazoa > Chordata > Cladistia > Polypteriformes > Polypteridae > Erpetoichthys > Erpetoichthys calabaricus. The sequence goes on from NC_041396.2 coordinate 120,154,330, forward strand.
TTAAATTAAAGCTAAAAATCTTCATTTTAATCACATAGTGATTGCTTCATTTCATATCCATTGTGGTAGTGTGCAGAGTCAAAAGAATGAAAATTGTGTCACTGTCCAAATACATATGAACCTAACTGTATAAAGTTTCAAAACAATACTCTGGAAAGCAAAAAGGGTACCTGTTTTAAATGTTAACAATATCATGGCAAGTGATAACATTCTTTTCTTCAATAAGAAAACATTCACTTAGAGATCAATGTATAGAAGGTTTCATTACAATACAATGATTGACTTATAAGAAAATGTACCTCAAGCAAAGAAATAAAGGACAAGAGGAGTCATTTTTAAATTCCCATAGCATACATGCTATCGTACACGGCAAGCTTCTTTAACTTTTTCAGGAACACAGTCTAAAGCAGGGGTCCCCAACCCCCAGTCCGCAGCCATCTGACAGTCGGGGCGTGAGAGAACTGCCAGCAACGGAGACTCACTCAGACTTTTCAGAATGCTGGGTGGGCGGGGCTTTGCAGTGGCGCAGAAAGAGGAGAGACTGAGGTGAGAGTGTATTACAACAAAGTATTTTTATGGTCCCGACAGTTTCCCCATATGACATGAGTCTATAAAAAAATCTTGTTACTATGAAGTACATTCAGCAGATACTTTCATTACAATGAAGTGACCTTGAAATGCTTGAATGAATCATCCACAGAGCAGTTAGATCTGTGATCGCAGCTCAGTTGTGAACATTTGCACAATGATCCCCAAACAGAAACATTGTAAAAAAAAAATTAAAAAAAATTCTTTCTTCAAACTTTCCTAGTACTGCTATTTTTTTTGATGTTTTCTGTGGTTTTCAGTGATACCTTTTGCTTATTTCTTGTCAACATTTGAAAAACATCCATTGGAATTTAACTCATTGTCACCCTCCTATAGAAATGGCAGACACGAAAAAACAATAACAGTGTTAATGTTTGTGATGTGCAATCTGTTGGAATAACAAATGCAATGCATATGTCTTTGTTATGTACAAAAAAGAAGAAAAATCTCGGGTTGCAAACATATGCGAACTGCTGCATTTGAAGACAGTTTTTATGTTGTTCAGTGATGCTCGTTCAAGAAGCATTCCTATTAATGCGGCACTCATTCAAGAAAATGTGAGGTTTCTAAACTCTCTTGGGACCTCCATCAATGGGACAACACGCCGAAGAGCATCCCGAAGTGCAGTCACCACGTCTGTTTAAGGCTGTTTATCTGTTGCCGGGGCAACAGCAGGCTCACAGCTCTACTGTGAAGCAATTGCGCTTTGGGATGCACTTCAGTGTGATGTTCCCCGTGGGGGGGGGGAATCCCAAAAGAGTTCAGAAACCTCACAATATGAACTGGCATTCAGGCACTAGGGCACCCCACCTTTACCCCCTCTGCAGACTCAGTATCCAGCCAGGCTGGAGGAGTGCTGGAGGAGCCTGAGGAGGAAAATCTGAGGCAGCAGTGGGTCAGAGGCATAAGATACCCATTGTTCAAGTTGGCAGATAAAGTGGCTGCATTCAAAGCCAAACTTGATTTATGGGGCTGACAAGTGAACGTTGGGATTTTTGATATGTTTCAAACATTAGCAGAGGTTGTTAAAGATACCAAGCCAGGGCCTTCTTTCTCCCAGCTGGTGTATGATCACCCATCTCAGCTTTCAATAGAGTTTGAGCATTATTCCCAACCACAAAAGATCCCGAAATGGGAAGGAATGGATCTGTGACCCATTTATGAATAAGCCAGGTGAATCAACTTTGTCTGTGCTTGAAGAGGATCAACTGCTTGAGGTTGCAAATGATGGTGGCCTTAAAAGTATGTTTGAGACAACTTCAAATCTCCATACGTTTTGGATTAAAGTCAAGGCGGAATATCCTGAGGTTGCCACAAAAGCACTGAAAAGTCTGCTTCCATTTCCAACCCTCTATCTTTATAAGGCAGTGTTTTCTGCAGTGACAGCAACCAAAACGAGATTATGGAGTAGACTGAACATAAGCAACACACTTCGTGTGTCACTGTCTTCCATCATCACCAAATGGGATCATCTGGTTGCAGGAACACAAGCTCAGGGCTCCCACCGATTCTGCATTATGGTAAGTTGTATAACTTCTATTGCAATATTATAAGTTAATAATAATAGAAATGTAATGTAAATTGTGTATAAAACTGCCCTACGAACCCGCCCCGAATCCTCAATCCCCACCCTCGGTCCCTGGAAAAATTTGCTTCTAGTAAAGTAGTCCTTGCTGTCAAAAAGGTTGGGGACCACTGTAGGATTTTATTTGGGTTTTTTGATCTTACACTATACAGCATAGTAGGAGACTGACGTAAATCTGTTTAAGAAACATGAGGTGTTTCTTTTAATAAACTTTTTTAGCGGAATTATTTGCTTTAACATTGAATGGTGAATTAAAGACATTAAGGTTGTAGAACAGGAAAGCTGATTGCCACTTTCTTTTGATCACTTTTTCATAGCACACAGCAGACATGAATTAAGCAGTTTTCATGATGATGGGCTTAAGGTCCTCAGTGGAGTTTGTTTTAGAATAAATGTGTTATGTACATAGATGCCATCAGTCCCATATGATTAGTAAGTACAATAGGCTTTGAAGTTATTAACCAAAATATATATATATATTGTAGCCTGCATAGGGCACTCCTGCTGCCCAAACCTGACACAGACTGCCGCAAGTTCAACACACGTTTTAATTTTTTTTTTCTTTTTGCATGTGGGAATCACCTTCCCCAGTTTCCCACCAGCACATCACAGTTCAAAGCACTAACACAGTACACAAGGCACACTTCTCTCCTTTCTTCTCTTTCTCTACCTCTTTGTCCGCCTCCACTCCTCCTAGCAAGCTTCATCTTTCACCTCCCGACTCTGGCTTCTGGAGTAGTGGCGGATAGCTCCTTTTATTGGGCACCTGGCAGTGCTCCAGGTGCTCGACAACCTTTTTCCGGCAGCACATCTAACAACATACTTTTTAAGCCAAAAGGAAATTATTGCGCTTGTTCTTAGAATTAGATTTCACCTGGAACGGGCATATGTAAGTATGGTGCCACTGTTGTGAGATTGAAAATTTTTTTTTTTTTTTTTTTTTTTTTTTTTTTATTTTACTTAATTTTTATAAATGTATTTTTGTGATTACCTGTGCACTTTGTCATTTTGCAAGCATATAGCATAAAGCTGAAGCTGCATGACCATCATTTATAGATGCTCACACCTTTCTGCTTAGGAGAAACATCCTGATCCTGTCTGTACTGCTTATGTAAAGAGACTGCACTTTTGACAGAGATAGAATGCAAAGATTGTATACAGAAGTTTCGGCAGGAATCATAACCAGGTTGACAATAATTAAATAACAACTCGGGATGTGTAGACAGAATCGTAATCAAAAAACAGAGTAGTAAGTCATAAATAAGAAATTAACACATAAAACTAGACATGCAGGGCAGAAAAAAAGTTTTATAAGATGTCAATACAGAACAAAACAATACAAAGTGATGCAAAGTGTTTTATTCTTTCATAAACGATTAGGTACACATGGTATCAGCTTTTAAAATGTTGCACTACAGACATCATGACGCGTGACCTCTGAGAATCACATGCCAGTAACGGGGAGTCATGTCTTATCTCCTACGAATCAACTAATGTACATGGCGACGTCCACAAGAAAAACAAGTCATTCTGAGACAATGTGAATTGTTTTTAAAAAACAATGAAACAAAAAAGCAATATAACTGCTAGATTTCTCAGCCTGAGAACTCTACAACCATACTTAAATAATTTTAAGAGGTCAAGGAACAGTTGGAAGAAAATTTTATTTATAAGCCAAATCATGACACTTCACCTATGAAAAATATCTTCATGCCTTCACTTCCATTAGCCACATGATTTGGTCCTGCCCACTAGTTATGCCCTACTGGACTCCATTTGATGCCAGTGTTAGAGTTGCCATAGATGCCTATCTTTAAATAACACTTATTGACATCATACCAAATCAAAAAAACATTCCTGTTTTATCAATCTAATACAGCATATTTCATGGCACTGATATTTCACCACCTAAGTTACTGAATTTGAGGAATCCCAAGCTGCATAAAATTAGAAAAAAAGTTAGTTCACTCAAAAAGAAACTTTGGCAGCTCCTTTATTAATAAAGTCCTCAACTGGTACTTAGGTAATCAGTAACTACAGTCAAGTTTTTCAAATTCTCTTGCCATTTAAACCATCTGCTGTTTAATTTACTTTCTTTACTTCTATATTTCGGTTGTTTTCTTGTTTCCTTTGGTGGAAAAGGAAAAGCCAAAGAGAGAGCAACAGCCTCAGCATTATGGTTAGCTTTCAAATTTTGTTTGTGTTCTGTTGTTTTTTTTTTTTTCTTTTATCCTTTGACTTTTTGACCCCTGCTTTGTTAAAGGTACTGTCTCTAAATTGTGTTTCTTTATTTTGTTCAAATTTATTTTTAGCCTTTTAGGTTTTTATTTTTTTTTTTTTGGGACAGATTCTTTGAGTATAAAAGTACTTTGCTTATTTTTGTATTAACTTGAGGTTTCTGGGTTTTCCTCTTCTGTTTTTGTTAACTTCTAGCTTTTTTTCTTTTTTTTTTTTTAAATTTTAACTACCTTAGTCTGATTTCTGACCCATCTTGCCATTTGGGTAGTGTTGGACTACTTAGAATGAGGCCAATTCCTCGTACATAGACCTGAATTAAGGGCACATCTATCCTTTTGGAGTTATGCTCTCCTTTTTGTGCCTTGTTGTGGCAGGAAACACAATAACAATGCTGTTGAATCTAGGCCAGCCATATACTGCCAATAAAAAGTAGTCACCTCACTTTGAGGTTTTCACATTCTATTGTTATAAAAATTTGAATCACAATGGATTTAATTTGGCCTTTGACAATGGTCAACTGAAAATGACCCTTAATTTCAAAGTAAAGAGATCCTTGACAAGTGGTCTAAATTGATTACACATGTAAAACACAAAATAATTGATCACTTAAGAGTTCTCTCCCTTTACTATGACACACCCAAATTACATGATTAGGTCAGCGGAGATCAGCTGTTTGAGCTTTCAATTGCTTATAGTATAACTGTACCTTTACCTGAGAGGTCAGCTTGTATTGAGTCAGTATCAAGGCCTAACACACAATGAAGACAAAAGAATACTCCAAGCAACTCCATGAAAAATGAATAAAAAGTATAAGTCAGAGATGGATGTGCGGCCTATCATCAATACCAAAAAAAAGATGATAAATGTATGGCTGAGTATGCCACCTAGAGATTAAAATGCTGTTAGCACTAGGATTTGGTTAGTTTTGCAATTTTATTTATTTTTATTTTCAACAGGTTTCACAAAATTAAACTATTAATTTTATGTACATTCACATTCTCCAAAAAATACAAACATTAATAATAAAATAAGACAAAGATAAAACTGTCCATTAACTTAAGAAGTAGAACCTGGTGGAGTTCTTCCTGTCATTGTTATGCAAGCTCTGGATTCAACAAACTACAATCTAAGAAAAAAAGCACCACACCAAAGGAAACCTTTCACATCTCTTAAGTGTTTCTGAAAAAAAAATGGAGAATTGTATTTACAGCTGAATCTTTATCTTAATTCTTAGTGAATATAAGATAGTTAATTTCAAAATATAAATGCTTTCTATTTGATTGCCATATGCCTTTATGATAGTATAGAGAGCGGTTAGATGGAAGAGAGACAGAGACACCAGCAAACTGATTGTGTTACACAAACAGCACTGCAGGTAATAGGCCCCACCAATCAAAAAGTGCTCTCATCTAGACAGCCTTGGTGTCACAATCCCTCCTAATCCACTAACAGCTGTGTTTGGTGTTCTTCTAGATGGGCTTAAAGTGGAGAAGGACAAACAAACTGTGATTACCTTCACTGCACAATTGGCACGTAGACTTACTTTGCTAAACTGGAAGAATCCTAACTCTCCTCTTTTAAGTCAGTGAGTAACTGATCTTTATATATAATCTTCATTTGGATCTTGATCTTTGTTTGTCCACGAATTCACTGCCTTGTGTGGTGTTCCTGCTGTGTTCAGTAGAGGCCAGTAGTGATGGAGGAGGAGAGGAAGTCAGGGGGAGGATCGTTGGATGAGGTTGGAGTGTGGTGATTAAAGAGGATTGAACTAAAGGAGACTACGTGCTGTTTGTACTGGCTGAATACACAACACCTTGGTTGTTACTTTTGTTTACAAACACTGTCGATAGCACTCTTTGTGTTTAGATCTGGCGTCGACACCGTGCTTTCTGTTTAGATCTGGCGTCGACACCTGCTTTGTTGTCGAGACTGTGGTTTTTTGTGTTTCTATCGACCGTTGTTGGCAGCACTTCGTCCAAATCGAATGTTCACCCACTTCTTGGAGTCGGCAGTCAGAGTATATAATTCGGACACACTTCTGTGATTTTCCGTCAGTCGGTGTTTGGAGCTCAAGAAAGAAGCATTGGTTCTTCCTTACTCTTTGGATTGCCACAAAGCAACCTGCGAGATTGGAGAAAGGTTGAGAAGAGATCGTGAGAGGAAATGACAGCGTCATGAAAACGAGATGGACTGTGAACGGAGAGAAGCAGAAATGCTCCTCCACCACCACATAATTACTACTCGGACAGTGATTCCGAGTAGGCCGTTCCTATCGAATCAATGTCCAAGGGTTTTGTTTTGTAATTTTGTTTCCCTTATAAAAAAATCATAATGCTGTGCGACGAAGGGCCCAGTTCACGACTGGCAGCCGCGTTTAAACAGGGAGCCCTTCACAGACAACTTTAACATGCGCAACGTAGTTGGGCGCACATGGCTAGTGTTTTTATATTATTTGAAATTGGAAAAAAAAATCAAATTCTCACTTAGAGGATCTGTGCAGAACTTTTTTAAAACCTGGCAGAATCTAATCAATAGTATTTTAGAATAAGCTCTTAAAACACTGAGGAAGTAGATTCTCTCCCCATTTCTTTTTCTTCTCCATTTATCTGTATCCGCCTAATAAACTCATCAATTTTTAGTCCATTGGCCATGCTCTCTTTCTCAGGGGTGGGGGTTGATTTGTTTTCAATCCTATTTTTTTGTAAAAATTGATCTATTTGTATGGAATGATTACAATAAAATCAATAAAATTTAAAAAAAAAAAAAAAAGTGCTCTCATCTGCTGACAGCTACACTAGCCATATTCTACTGTTTATCAACTACATGTCCAATTAGTTAAGTCCATTTTATTTTTAACTGTTAATATTATTTTGTTAATTATTTTGTAAATGAAAGATCTTGACATACTGATAGAATATGCTTGAAATGGCACAATGGTAATGTATGTCATGCTGTTTACTTGTTTAACTGCAGAAATCACCTTCACTGTAACTGGTCATTTCCTCCTCATTAAAAAGCTGAAAAGACATTTGATGTCATACTTGTGCTTTACAAATGATACATATTTTAATTCCTTTAGAAAGAAGCATAAGGTATAGTAGTGAGTAATATGATCATTTTCTTTCAGGAGGCAAGGAATAAATCTCATTAAAATTGGAGAGAAGTAATTAATATGTATTACTTTATTGGAGTAACAAACCAAATCACAGTAGTCAATATTGGCTAATTTATGTAACTCCTTAATTTCATTGCTCACTGCACTTTTATTTTCTTTTAGCATTTTAATACAAAAATGTAATATATGAACGTACACACAGTATATGTTAAGACTTGCTGTTCCTTGTCAAGGCTAGAGTTGCAGGTGGGAGGGCGGGAGTGACTGTTGCATATAATGGTATTAAATTGCTATCTCTGCTATCAAGTATTTGACCAATCTCTTGTGCTTTATATCTTAGACCAGTGCTTCCCAAACTCAGTCCTGGGGACCCACTGTTTCTGCAAGTTTTTGTTCCAACCAGCTTCTGTTTTTAATTGAACTCCTGGGCTAATTAAGTGAACTGTTATTGCCCAGATTCTGTGTTTTGGGAACAATATAGAAATTGGAAAAATAAGTTTGGTAAAAAAAAAAATATATATATTCAAATGTGCCAAGCAGTTTATTTTTTTCTCTTTTAACAATATTTTCATATTGATTTTCATTATTCATTAATTAGTGGGTCTGACGCTAAAGTAGTTGCAACCTTTGATTATTTAGCATTATTTGCCTGTGTGTCTGCTCTGCTCGTTTTTAATAAGATACTAGGGGGCTCTGCCCCCTACTCGCTTCGCTCGCCCACCCCCAGGTTTGGTTTACCAGATATACAATTTAAAGAGATTATTTTCATGGGAAATGTTACATATGCATTATTTTCACTTTTACTTTAAAACTTTTGTGTGGTTAAATCTTTCTCGCAGGACGTATAACGCTGCTCGTGTTGTGAAGGGGGCGCAGCTGAAAGCACACTAAGGAGATGCCGTCCGATCATCTGCTGTCTTTCTGCTGCTGCTGCTGGCGAGCTGCGTGTTCTTTTTGTTGCACTGCACGTTGATCATTTAAAAGCCTGTACAGCAACTGTCCTTTTCCCACTTCGTGTCTCTGCCACTCGCGTTGTGAAGGGGGTGCTGAATGCACGCTAAGGAGTTGTAGTCGGATCATCTGCTGGCTTGTTGCTTCTGGCAAGCTGCGTTTTCTGCTTGTCATGCGTTGCGTCGATCATTTCAAAGCCTGTACAGCAGCTGTCTTTTTGCCACTTCGCGTCTCTGCTGCTCGCATGGTGAAAGTGGGAGGGGGTTGAACTCACACTAAGGAGTTGCAGTCGGATCATTTGCTGGCTTCCTGCTGCTGCTGCTGGCAAGCTGCGTGTTCTGCTTGTCACTTGTTGTTGTTTTAAGAGCTGGGAGCACATGATGTCTGTCTGCCAAAAGCATTCCAACAACTGCTTGGTTAGATGTCCTTGAACTTGTTTTAAATGCTGTCTCTCTGCCTTATGTCACGTGACCTTAAAGTGTTTCTCGTGGGACGTCAAATTGTCTTCCGAGAAGATCACGTCTCATCTCCCTAGTCTCCCTCCCAGGATTTTTTTTTATAATAGAGAGACAATGAAGGGGGAAAACTGCACAGAGAAAGGGCAAAATATAATGAAATCAACAAAAGAGAGTTAAGCATTTAAGTCTATAGCAAAAGCAGAAATATTTCTAAATGTCTTATAAATGTAAAAACCATACTGCTGTGCTTTTCTGAATGTAGAATAACAGAAATAAATACCAGCTAATTAAATGAGATCAGTGCTATCAGGTTTTGTCGCTTGTTATGAATCTGGTTGGAACAAAAACCTGCAGCCACAGTGGGTCCCCAGGACTGAGTTTGAGAACCCCTGTCTTAGACCCATACTCATCTATTCTGTTAGTATCTGCAAGTTCAAAATTGTTTTGAATAAAAACATACTTTTTCCAGTGAATTTTCTTGCACACCAAACAAGACTAGATGACTCCTTGCTAATTTTTAAATACATGGTAATAATTACTATAACAAAATAAAAATCTCTCTGACACAGTTTCACTTACACGATGGAAAACATCAGACAGAACGTTAATAAGATGGTCCTCTCTTTATCATATTTTAGCTGGATGAATTAGTATAGGGTGGCACGATGGCACAGTGGTAGAGCTCCTGCCTCGCAGTAAGGAGACCCAGATTCGCTTCTAGGGTCCTCCCTGCATGGAGTTTGCATGTTCTCCCCATGTCTGCGTGGGTTTCCTCAGGGTGCTCCGGTTTCCTCCCACAGTCCAAAGACATGCAGGTTAGATGGATTGGTGATTCTAAATTGGCCTGTGTGTGTGTCCTGCGGTGAGTTGGCGTCCTGCCCAGGACTGGTTCCTGCCTTGCGCGCTGTGTTGGCTGGGATTGGCTCCAGCAGACCCCCATGACCCTGTGTTGGGATTCAGTGGGTTGGAAAATGGATGGATGGATGAATTGGTATATTTAAGACAAATATCCTCCCAAAGTTTATGTATCTGTCCCTATATGAATTAACAAATTCTTTTTAAGCACTTAGACTAAATTTTAACATACTGTAGTTATTTATCTGGAATTTTAAACGTGTTCCTGTGAATATTCATATTATAAAATATTGGAAATTAGCAGCAGCCCACAAATAGTGATTAGCTAATAAATTTGCAGGAAACTGAATTCATACAAAACATAGAGCTTTGCTTTGCAAAAAAATCATGAAACAAATCGTGTTTCGTAATGTATGAAATTTGTGCTGTTGATGTGTATATTTTCACCTCATCTACAACCTTCTTCTCTCTCTGCAAAAGCATGGAACATTTATTCTGGTGCAGAGCTTGGAAAGAGAAGAGCATTTCCTTTAAACCACCTTGTCCGTCGCTAAAACTCTTTGACCAGGATGCTGGCCACCAGCAAGTTTCCAAAAGGATTCTTATGGAGATGGGGAAAATGAATGTCAAGCGTATTAGCTCAGACCACAGATGAGCAGTGCAGGGTGAAGTCAGATGCATGATGTTCAGGCAGTGCACAAGGCAGATGAGAGTGCAAGGAGCCGTAGGGAAGGAGCCATGGAAAATCTAGGCAGAGGTAACAATAACAAACTCATCAGCTGTAAGCCTTAGGAAACAGTGTTTCTTGCTTTTAACTTCAAGAATTGAAATAATAATAATAAAGTATTCAGCAGGTGGTGTATGCTCCCTGGGAATAGGTACGTTAGAGATTGCAGCCTTTACTAATCCAAGAGTCTTGTATGTATGTATGTATACAGTGTATATGTACAGTGTGTGTGTGTGTGTGTGTGTGTGTGTGTATATATATATATATATATATATATATATATATATATATATATATATATATATATATATATTTACTTGCGTTTAAGTTCTCCTGCGGATAAGTCGGGGCTTGATTTTACCGTATAATTTCCGGTATTTTATAATGTCAGTCGTATAAGTCGAATGCGGAAAACTCAAGCAATTGGTACAAGAGATTGATATGCTAACACCCACCTGAGAGAGTAACCACAGAGCACACTGCCTTTTTTGTCTTATGTGGTGTGCCTACGTGACCACACAGTAATACCCAAACTATTCCCAAGCGACGTTTACACTGTTTAGTGTTTTTTGTATCTCACACCCTCATACACATTTATTGTAAGAGCATCCCTTATCAAAGATGGAGCGTTCGATCAGAAGAAAATATGAAGCTGGTTTTAAGTTAAAAGTCATTGAAGTGTCGAAAGAAATTGATAACTGCACTGCTGAAACAAAATTCGATGAGTCTGAGAAACTAATGAGAGATTGGAGGAAGCAAAAAGATGTAAAAAAAAAAATTAAGTGTAACATTTTTGAATGGGCGTATAAGTCGAGCTCTAATTTTTATGATCGATATTTCGGGTTTGAAGACCCGACTTATATGCGAGTATATACTGTAGTAACATTGGTGGGTGAGGGAACAGTAGCTTTTACTTTTGGCTTTAAAGGATGCAAACCCTTGGCATCCACTTTGTATCCTAAATAGTGGACTTCCTTCTCCATTACCATGAATTTTCTTCTTTTTAAGCGTAATCCTGTTTCCATTAACCTGGTAAGCACTGCATCCAGATTTTTCAGATGCTGCACTTCATTTGCTCCAGTTACTTGAACTTCATCCAGATACACTGCAACCATTGGTATGCCCTGCAACAACCCCTTCATCATCCTTTGGAAATTACTAGTGCAGAGTACACCCGATAAGTAGTCTATTATAAGTGAACATTCCCTTGTGTGTGTTTATCGTCAGATATTTCTTGCAACATTCATCCAGAATAATTTGTTGATATGTGCGACTCGTATCTAACTTTGAAAACTGCTGACCCCCTGACAGAAGAGCAACTTTAGGTAAGAGGTACTGCTCTAGCAAACAGACTCTGTTCACAGTTACTTTATAAATCAGGCCAAAGCATAATGGTGCCATCTGCTTCCAAAATTGGTACAAATGGTGCAGCCCACTCTGAATGTTGAACAGGAGTGATAATTTCTTCTTTTAAAAGTCTGTTGATTTCAACTTCTACTTTGGGGTGCATAGCGAAAGATACTGATCTGGGACGATAGAATTTTGGACTGGCACCAGGCTCCACATGCATAGTAGCTTTGACCCCTTTTAAAGCTCCTAATTCATCTTTAAAGACCTCTTTATTCTTTGCTAGTACTTGTTGTAAGGTCAGCCTCTCAACTGACAGATGTTTTATTTCTTTCCAATTAAGTGTTATGTCTTCTAGTCAATTTCTTCCTAGCAGGCTTGGCCTGAACCTGCCACTACAAAAGTAGTATTTTAGTTGCCCTTTGTATATCACTTCCACTTCATCTCTCCCCAGCACCTTAATGCTCTGCCCCATATACACTTTTAATTTAAGAGACATGCCCTTTAATTCAGGAACTTCAGTACCTTGCCAATTTTCTTTGAACATCGTCTGATTCATTAATGTAACACTGCAATCTGTATCCAGCTCAAATATTGTAGCATTTCCATTAACTTTATTTTTATTTTTTTGCATTTTATTGATTTCCTTAAAATCAAATTACATTCCATACAAGCAAGTCAAGTTTAACAAAACAAGGTTTGAAACAAATCAATAACTTTAAGGACTGTTTCACTTTGGCAACTTCGTCCTGAACGTTGTAAATGGAAAAATCTTGATCTGCAACGTCCGTCTCGTTGGCAGCGGTAGTTACCTGATGCAGACGCCTTCCAGAACTTTCACTGTGGCCCTATACTTTTGCATTTGCTCTGTTGTCTCTGTCGGTGCTTTCATCTTATTGCAGCACACCTTTGCGATGTGGACTATTTTTCCATATGCATGACACTTTTCCTACTTAAATTGGCACTTGAACGCTTTGTGCTTCCCTTTACATCGATAGCCTCCTTTACTGGGGGATGGCATGCAACTCTTGCTCTCCTTTTGGTATGCCACACCACTGCTGCTGTGTCCCCTTACACTCTTGCAGATCATAGCGGTAGGTTTTAATCACAAATCCTATACATTTTTGTTAGTTTCTTCCATAACCTGTGCAATCTTCAGAGCGTGTTAAGCCAAACTCTGACAACAGCCTCCTCTGAATCCGGTCATCATTTATCCCACTAACCATTCGATCTCGGAGCCTTTATGAGTACGAACTACCATAGTTGTAATCCAGTGGGAACTTCTGGAGCTGTGCCGCATATTCAGCTACAGTTTCATTTTGCCCCCTAGACCATGAATCAAATTTGAATCTCTGCACAATTTTGCTTGATTTAGGATTAAATTAATGTCTTAGCAGTGTCAATTCACAGGACTTCTTCCCTGGCTTCTCAAGGCTTACTAAATTCCTCATCAAACTGTATGTTTGTGCACCGACTACAGTTGTTTTTTTCCTATTGCCATCTATTCCATCTGCAATAAAGAAATGCTCTAATACTTCACAGTACTCCTCCCATGTTTGCACATTCTGATCAAATGCAGTGAGTGAGCCTATTATCCCAGCCATTACTCTTTTTTTTTTTTTTTTTTTTTTTTTTTTAAATAATTAAAACATTTCCTACCAGCCCCCGCCATCTTTGTTAACAGGGGACCATGCAACTGTAGATGCTGGCTCTTTTATCTGGAACGTTGGGGTTGATGGGGTTGACAAAATATGTTGCATCTCCAGTTAATTCCAAATAATGACGCTGAAACAGGTGTGGAAGCAATACCTTTATTTCTTTGCAATTTGAACAGTAGAACAACACACACTACCCAACATTCCATCTTGCAACCCCCAAGCACCTTTTTTCATTTCCATCTAAAACATCTGGGATAATTCCACAACCTAGCAAAATACCTAGAGTTTTTCTAATGGAACATATTATGTAAGTACTTCATCACTTTACTACAGTTCCAAAATAAGAACATGCATTTGCCAAACATGGATATATATTCATTGGGAAACTCTAAATAGCAGACTGTGGCCCTTGACCATATATTGTTCATCACCTAACAGAGAGCACATCAGCACTTTTAAATAGTCTGCCTGAGTCATCTTCCACTTGTTTCATCCTATGTCTCTGTCAAGTTCTCTCCGTCAGCTGATTTGTATGGCTCCAGCTGTATTTATTTATGGCCTCAATTACCCACTTTTAATAAAACAGTGTATGGAATAAACCTCACAGATCACAGTAGCACACTTTAAACCTTTTGCTACAATTGGTGAGTTTTGTTTTTGTAATTGTGAAATCATATGCCAAACAAATTTTAGGGGAAATTTTACAAAACTATATATGAAATGTAACTTGGCTGTGTGAAAGATGCCCGGAACACAGACAGAGACGGACTCAGAATATCCCACAACACACACGTTTTTATTTACAGTTTTTCCTGCACACAGCACAATATACCAAAGAGCCCAAACTCACAGTCCTTTTCTCTCTCTTTCTTTCTCTTTATTTTCTTTTTCCTTTGCCACCTCCACTCCACTCCTGCAAGCTCTGTCCTCTGCCACTTGACTCCGGCTCCCTGAATGGAGTGAGACGGCCCCTTTTATGTTGCACCCAGATGTGCTCCAGGTTTTCCCTCATGGCCTTCCTGTAATACTTCTTGGTGTGGCGGAAGTGCTGCATACCATAGCTCCAGAACCACTCAGGCGCCCCCTGGCGGTGGCCATGGCCTCCCACAGGGTTGAGCTTCCAATCTCCGTGGCACCCATGCAATCCAGGGAGGCTGCCCTCTTGCGTCCTGGGGAAGATACTGCCCCTCTCCGGGTCCTTCGCTTCTTCAGGCGTCCCAGTGGGTCAAGGTCCCCGGTCGTCTATCAAAGCTGTTTCTTTCATTACTTTCATTGTCAATTTACCAGTAATTTAGTGGTTTGCAGTTTATTAAAGAAATATGACCAATGTAGGACACATTTTAAGGAGGAAAAGTTCTTGACTGTCTTCTTTAACCTATGCTGTAATCGACCACTGGAAGTCACAAGTGATAGTTATGTTTGGAAATCTCTACTTTGATAACAGATTTGCATCTTCTTATTAAACTCCAGGAAAACATGTTTTTTTTTCAATATACAGTACATATTAGAAACTTTGTTAAACACAACATGATCAGCTTCCCTTGTCTTCCACTTATTTCTAATCTTGTAGAGGTACCGGCTAGTTTGAATGACAACTCGGACAGCATTTCCAGAGTGTATCAAAAATTCTCAAGGAACTTACTCCTTGATAATCTCAGGGAATGATGGGAAACGGAATCTTTAAATTAAAATGTCACAAAAGGAATGGAATTGAGCCATTTAAAAATATATATTCTAGTTCAATATGTGCCAAACATGACAAAATTCAGCTAAAATTGTTCACAGATGACTATATATTTTGTATGAGATATTGTAAAATGTCCATCCTATTTGGAGTAATGCTAGACAGTAGGGATGCACCGATACCACTTTTTTGGAAAACGAGTACGAGTACTTGCATTTCAGTACTCGCCGATACCGAGTACTTAATAAAACCATGATTTAAATTTACAGGTAACAGCTTTAGTCATAATTTAACAAAAAAAACAAGGGACTAGTTTGGAATTAAGAACATTTATTTAAAATGAAAAGCATGTTGTATGCAACATATTACAGAATAAATAATTATAAAAAAAAAATTTAAACAGTGACAGTGCAACTCAAGTATTTTTTTCAGTTTGTTGTAAACTCTGCCGCTTTGGACAACATGGTCCTCAAACACATGCGCTATAGCCTGGCTGGTGTGCGAGCCGCGGAATTGTTTCGCATGTAATATGGCTCGTTGCGGCGTGAAACTCTCGTCTATCCACTGGGAGGTTAGGCTAATTAGCGACACGGGGCTAACACTGCTTGTCCAAATATCCGTGGTGAAACTAAACGCAGAGGAGGCTTGCAGTAGGCTGTGGATATATTTTTTCACGGAGTCGTGTAGTTTAGGCAGCTCCGTGTCAGTCATGTAGCGGCGGCTTGGGACATCATATCTGGGCTCCAGAACATGGAGGAGACGCAGGATCCCACATTTTCTACCTCCAAGAGTGGCTGGTCACTCAATGCAATGTACTCGATAATTGCCTGTGTTATTTTCACAGCACGTGGATTGTCTCTGGACATTTTCTCTCGTCTTGCAAGACTTTGCTGCAGCGTGGGTTGTGTTGGTTTAGAAGCGTGGGTAAACTCTTTGTACTCGTTGTCGTGTTGGGATTTTAGGTGCTTGATTAAATTACTTGTGTTAAATGCACTACCTTTTGAGTCTCCTCTGGACAATTTCGCTGAGCACAATTAGCAGTCCGCCTTTGTTTTGTCGTCTTCATTCACTTTGAAATAGTTCCACACAGCTGACATGTCTCGCCTCGCCTTCTCCCCGCTCTGAGCTGCAGCCGGGGCCTGGGGGCGGGCACTCGGCGCCTGTGATTAACCCCTTACACGCCGCTCAAACATAGACATTTCTCAGACCATGGTATCGGTCCCCGGTATCTGGGGACATTTAACGAGTACGAGTACTTTAGAAAATGTGGTATCGAGGCCGATACCAGATACCCGTTTCGGTATCGGTGCATCCCTACTAGACAGGATGAAGACGTGCTATGAAAATATCGTTATAATATTCTAATCTTATAGTCTTTGCATGAAGACTTTGGCTTAATTGGAAAAATCCCAAACCACTTTCTATAATTTGGGTGGAACTCAACGTTCAATATGATCTCAAAATAGAAAAAAACTAATTCTCCTTAGGGTGATCTTTTCAAAATGACTTTCAGATTTGCTGATTTACATGTGTCAATATTGACACTATAAACCTATTAATTCGAGTCCAAATTAGGCATGCCAAACCCTCTGCTGTTCCCAAACTGTTTTTATTTACTACTTTCCCATATGAAGGATCATTTTAGTTGGGGCTCTGTAGTTGTAAGGCTTGTATCTTTGGAGCGTACTTTTGCACTTAATATGTTCTTTTCATTTCAATAAGTTGTGTTTTGTTAAATGCTAAATAAATGAAGTAAATTAACGATGTGACATGAAATCACCCTCTTGGCATATTTGTACAACAACATTAAAGCTTTGATTCCAAAATTTAAAAAATGGTGTGTTCAAAACAAAAAGTAAACTATGACTTAAAGTACCAGAAGAGCGGAAAAACACAAAGATGTTGCCGCTCTGGGCCTGCCACTGTAATGAAAAACACAACAAAACAAATGACAGTATTGTGGCTTCTGTCTTTAAATGTTTGGGCTTTGATTTATTGATGTTGCAAAAATAAAAATAAAAAAAGTATTTTGGATTTAGTATTTGTATAAATCAATAAATTATTAGTTTCTCCTTGTGTGGACATATTTATAATGTGTTGCTAGATATAAATGCAGAATACTCAATCTGAAGTCTTGTCTAGTTTAATTTTAACAAAGACTATAGTGTAATAATCTAATATTAGATTGAACTGTTTCAGACAATTGCATTTTGTTATTCATCGGGTGAGGCTAGTATTTTAAGGTAAACCTGTATTTTATTATTTTTTGCCAACTAATTAATCCACAAGGGCAGGAGGTGGCAAAAGTAATAAATATTTCATGATCAAGGGATACAATTTTATTTTCAGTATTAATGTTGCATTTGATATTATTATTATTATTATTAATTCTTTACATACAGTACTGTACAAAAGTTTTAGGCTGGTGTGAAAAAATGCTGTAAACAAAGAATGCTTTCAGAAATATAAATAATGATTGTTTATTGTTATCAATTTACAAAATGCAAAGTGAGCGAACAAAAGAAAAATCTAAAAATCAATATTTGGTGTTACTACCTTTTGCCTTCAAACCAGCATCAATTCTTATAGGTCCACTTGCACACAGTCAGGGATTTTGTAGGATTATAGTCAGGTGTATGATCAACCAATTATACCAAACAGGTGCTAATGATCATCAATGTCACACGTAGGTTGAAACACAGTCATTAACTGAAACAGAAACAGCTGTGTAGGAGGCTTAAAACTGGGTGAGGAACAGCCAAACTCTGCTACCAAGGTGAGGTTGTGGAAGACAGTTTCATGTCATGGCAAGATTGAGCACAGCAACAAGACACAAGGTAGTTGTACTGCATCAGCAAGATCTCTCCCAGAGAAAGATTTCAAAGCAGGCTGGGGTTTCAAGATGTGCTGTTCAAGCTCTTTTGAAGAAGCACAAAGAAACGGGCAACGTTGAGGATCGTAGACGCAGTGGTCGGCCAAGGAAACTTAGTGCAGCAGATGAAAGACACATCAAGCTTATTACCCTTCGAAATCGGAAGATGTCCAGCAGTGCCATCAGCTCAGAACTGGCAGAAACCAGTGGGACCCAGGTATACCCATCTACTGTCCGGAGAAGTCTGGCCAGAAGTGGTCTTCATGGAAGAGTTGCAGCCAAAAAGCCATACCTCCGACGTGGAAATGAGGCCAAGCGACTCAAGTATGCATGAAAACATAGGAACTGGGGTGCAGAAAAATGGCAGCAGGTGCTCTGGACTGATGAGTCAAAATTTGAAATATTTGGCTGTAGCAGAAGGCAGTTTGTTCGTCGAAGGGCTGGAGAGCGGTACAATAATGAGTGTCTGTAGGCAACAGTGAAACATGGTGGAGGTTCCTTGAACGTTTGGGGCTGCATTTCTGCAAACGGAGTTGGAGATTTGGTCAGGATTGATGATGTTCTCAATGCTGAGAAATACAGGCAGATACAGTGGTGTGAAAAACTATATGCCCCCTTCCTGATTTCTTATTCTTTTGCATGTTTGTCACACAAAATGTTTCTGATCATCAAACACATTTAACCATTAGTCAAATATAACACAAGTAAACACAAAATGCAGTTTGTAAATGGTGGTTTTTATTATTTAGGGAGAAAAAAAAATCCAAACCTACATGGCCGTGTGTGAAAAAGTAATTGCCCCCTGAACCTAATAACTGGTTGGGCCACCCTTAGCAGCAATAACTGCAATCAAGCGTTTGCGATAACTTGCAATGAGTCTTTTACAGCGCTCTGGAGGAATTTTGGCCAACTCATCTTTGCAAAATTGTTGTAATTCAGCTTTATTTGAGGGTTTTCTAGCATGAACCGCCTTTTTAAGGTCATGCCATAGCATCTCAATTGGATTCAGGTCAGGATTTTGACTAGGCCACTCCAAAGTCTTCATTTTGTTTTTCTTCAGCCATTCAGAGGTGGATTTGCTGGTGTGTTTTGGGTCATTGTCCTGTTGCAGCACCCAAGATCGCTTCAGCTTGAGTTGACGAACAGATGGCCGGACATTCTCCTTCAGGATTTTTTGGTAGACAGTAGAATTCATGGTTCCATCTATCACAGCAAGCCTTCCAGGTCCTGAAGCAGCAAAACAACCCCAGACCATCACACTACCACCACCATATTTTACTGTTGGTATGATCTTTTTCTGAAATGCTGTGTTCCTTTTACGCCAGATGTAACGGGACATTTGCCTTCCAAAAAGTTCAACTTTTGACTCATCAGTCCACAAGGTATTTTCCCAAAAGTCTTGGCAATCATTGAGATGTTTCTTAGCAAAATTGAGACGAGCCCTAATGTTCTTTTTGCTTAACAGTGGTTTGCGTCTTGGAAATCTGCCATGCAGGCCGTTTTTGCCCAGTCTCTTTCTTATGGTGGAGTCGTGAACACTGACCTTAATTGAGGCAAGTGAGGCCTGCAGTTCTTTAGACGTTGTCCTGGGGTCTTTTGTGACCTCTCGGATGAGTTGTCTCTGCGCTCTTGGGGTAATTTTGGTCGGCCGGCCACTCCTGGGAAGGTTCACCACTGTTCCATGTTTTTGCCATTTGTGGATAATGGCTCTCACTGTGGTTCGCTGGAGTCCCAAAGCTTGAGCAATGGCTTTATAACCTTTACCAGACTGATAGATCTCAATTACTTCTGTTCTCATTTGTTCCTGAATTTCTTTGGATCTTGGCATGATGTCTAGCTTTTGAGGTGCTTTTGGTCTACTTCTCTGTGTCAGGCAGCTCCTATTTAAGTGATTTCTTGATTGAAACAGGTGTGGCAGTAATCAGGCCTGGGGGTGGCTACGGAAATTGAACTCAGGTGTGATACACCACAGTTAGGTTATTTTTTAACAAGGGGGCAATTACTTTTTCACACAGGGCCATGTAGGTTTGGATTTTTTTTCTCCCTAAATAATAAAAACCATCATTTAAAAACTGCATTTTGTGTTTACTTGTGTTATATTTGACTAATGGTTAAATGTGTTTGATGATCAGAAACATTTTGTGTGACAAACATGCAAAAGAATAAGAAATCAGGAAGGGGGCAAATAGTTTTTCA
Source organism: Erpetoichthys calabaricus (assembly GCF_900747795.2). Taxonomy (NCBI): domain Eukaryota; kingdom Metazoa; phylum Chordata; class Cladistia; order Polypteriformes; family Polypteridae; genus Erpetoichthys; species Erpetoichthys calabaricus. The sequence goes on from NC_041396.2 coordinate 120,174,604, forward strand.
CACCACTGTACTTAACCATCATGCAATACCATCAGGGAGGCATATGATTAGCCCCAAATTTATTCTGCAGCAGGACAACAACCCCAAACATACAGCCAAAGTCATTAAGAACTATCTTCAGCGTAAAGAAGAACAAGAAGTCCTGGAAGTAATGGTATGGCCCCAACAGAGCCCTGATCTCAGCATCATCGAGTGTGTCTGGGATTACATGAAGAGACAGAAGGATGTGAGAAAGCCTACAACCACAGAAGATTTGTGGTTAGTTCTCCAAGATGTCTGGAACAACCTACCAGCCGAGTTCCTTCACAAACTGTGTGCAAGTGTACCTTAAAGAATTGATGCTGTTTTGAAGGCAGAGGGTGGTCACACCAAATAATGATTTGATTTAGATTTCTCTTTTGTTCATTCACTGCATTTTGTTGATTGATGAAAATAAATGATTAACACTTCCATTTTTGAAAGCATTCTTTGTTTACAGGATTTTTTTCACACCTGCCTAAAACTTTTGCACAGTACTATACATACAGTGCTTTACTCACTACTCAAAGCGATTTGTGAACTCCACGCAGGGAGGACCTGGGTTGCAAACACGTGATAAGTAAATCTTAAATCTATTTATGAGTGCATTTAGGATTTCTTTTCTCCAATATGTTCAGAGTTTTTCATTTTCCAGGTCAGGCACATGTGCTTTATTGTGTCCTTAGTATCCAGGATTCTAATTTTGGCATGATGCACATATTTTAAAATAAATTATAAGTGGTAGTAGTCCTAAGAAATCCTAAAGACCACACCCCATGTGCAGCACTCTTCTTCTATCTATGCTCTTTGTCTTTTGTCCATAATAGGCTCCCAATCTTATTCTGTAAATTGCTATTGATATCAATGACTTCCTGAATCCAGGTAAATTTTCAATGTGAAATGAGATCAGAGGCTTTTTGAAAACCAAAATAAGGTAGGGCGACTGATGGAACGATCTTTACGGATGACATTGCAGTTGTGACCCGCTGGGCTGGCTACTTTGAGCAGTTGTTCAAAGCTGATCCTCATTGACTGTTTTAATTTAATTCAATATGTGAACATTTCAACTCATGACAAAAGTCATATTTTAGACTACTCTGGCATCATGCCTCACAATCTTGTTCCTACTGAATTACCCATCTCGGATCACAAAATGATTACATCTGATGTTAGCGTACCTCTTAGCAAAAAAAATTTTCAGCATAGGATTTCGTTTCATAATGTCTAACATGTAAATCCAGAAAGTCTTATTAATTATTGAAATTACAGCCTGTTTCTCCTTCTGCTGCCACACTATCAGAATTAGTAGACCATTACAATGCTGCTCTGTTTTCTGTCTTCAATACACTAGCTCCCTTAACAACATGGACTGTTTCTTTTATTCACACTGCTCCCTGGTTTACATCTGAACTCCATCAGACTCAAGGCCATGTGCCGACAGGTGGAGCATCTAACTAAGACGGGTCTTGTTGTACTTAAGGAAATGTATTCAGATCATATGTAAAAATACAAAAATGCTCTCTCTGTTGACAAAACTGTATACTAATCTAACATTATCAATACAGGAGGGAAAAATACTAGAGCTCTTTTTTTCCCCACAATGAATAGGCTAATTACACCTCCAGGAAATGTTGCTCACCATAACCTCTCTGTTAAATACTGCTGTACATTTTTGGATTTCTTCAGATCAAAAATGGAAAAAGTCCACCAGCAACTTGTTTCCTCTATTTCTGCAGAAAATGGCATACTTTCCACCATTACCCACATTCCCTTACCAACCACCTTATTCTCAGAGTTCAGTTCACCAGCTGAAAATGATCTCGGAGCTTATAACAAAATCTAAGTCTTCCACATGCCAATTGGATCCAGTACCTACAAGCTTTAAGTCCTGTCTGTCACATATTTCCCCCTTGATAACTACTATAATTAACTCTTCCCTTACTACAGGCACAGGCCCCCTCTCACTAAAAACATCCTCAATTACTCCAATTCTGAAAAAACCTGGCTTAGACCCTAAAATCCTTAACAATTATCAGCCTATTTCAAATGTTCCATTCATAACTAAAGTCCTCAAAGACAGTTGCCTCCCAACTTCAGTCCTGTCTTTCACAAAATAACCTTTCTGAACAGTTTCAATCTGATTTTTCGTCCTAAACACAGCACAGAAACTGCCCTGTTCAAAATCACAAATGATCTTCTCCGGGCAGCTGACATGGGACTTTTATCAATTCTTGTACTTCTTGAACTCTGCTCTGGATTTGACACCATATCTCATCAGATTCTGTTGAAACAACTAGCTAGTTTTGGAGTCTGTGGCCTTGTCCTCCAGTGGTTTTCTTCCTATCCCTTTTATAGGAGGCAATTTGTTCAAGTAAAGGGCTTTAAATCTGAGAATGCAGTCGTTACTCAGGGAGTTCTGCAGGGTTACCATTTATATCTTTCCAATAGGTAATATCTTTCAACACCATGGTTTTAAATTTCATTGTTATGGTGATGACACACAGCTTTATCTATCTACTAAATACACTTGTTTTCCTTCCAAATACTCTTACGGCATGTCTCCAAGGCATAAAGTCTTGGATGACTCACAATTTTCTCCAATTAAATAGCAGAAAAACTGAGATGCTCCTCATTGGTTCTAAATCTACACTTCTAAGGTTAACCATTCTTCCATTTTAATTAACAACCTTAACACAAACATCTCTTCCCAGGTTAAGAGCCTGGGCGTCATTCTAAACAGAATTCTCTCCTTTTCTGCCTATATAAGTAATGTTTCTTGGACTGCCTTCTTCTTCTCCAAAACATTTCTAGACTTTGTCCTGTTCTTACGCAACACAGTACTGAAGTATTGTTTAATGCCCTAGTCCCTTCATGTATAGATTACTGTAATGCTATACTATCTGGCAACCCACAAAAAATTAAAAATTCTGCTGCTAGGATAATGACCTGTTCTAAATCCTCAGAACATATTACACCTATTCTCTCCCAACTTCACTGGCTCCTGTTTACTACTGAATGCAATAAAAAATACTGCTCTTAACATTTAAAGCTCTCCAAAACCTTGCTCCACCCTATCTTACTGATCTCCTAACAGACTTGCACTCCCTCTTGCTCCCTCAGATCCTCATCTGCATCTCTACTTTCTGTACCACACATCAAACTCTGATCTATGGGAGCTCGAGCATTCTCTCATAGTGCTACTCAACTCTGGAATTCTCTTCCCTCTCATATCTGTCAACTAGACTCAATAACACATTTTAAAACTGCCCTCAAAACTTCTCTTTAAATTGGCATACCAATTACGAATTTAACGCTGTTACTGCCTGTTAACTTTGATGTTTGCTACTTCCTCTGTACCTTATTGCTATTTGATTTTATCATCCTCATTGTTTTTATATCTTATTACTGTTGTTTAATTTCATTGTAAGGTGATCTTGAGTGTTAAGAAAGGCGTCTATTAAATAAAATGTGTTCTTATTATTATTATAAATTTATCTTGGATATTTAGAGCATTTTTTCATACAAAACACTCATATATTTTATTTTTGACTAAAGTGTCATTTATTTTATACAGGACACAGATAAAACTATAAATTTTAGGGTTCCCTTTGGTCCCTACCTTGTAGACTGGAGTCAAATGTGATAGTTTCATAAGTTTATAGGATTGTTTAGTCAATATATTCCTCTGTCATATAAAGTGATTGCTGGAAAATGCTTTCTAAAACTTTACAAATAGTGCATTTTGTCAGCTGCTTACAACCACCATATTAATATAATTAAGGTGAATTAATTAGACACTAAGATCCAAAAAAAAAAAAATCCTTATCACCTATCTATTCTATGCAAGTTTCTTTTCCATTCAGTGCACAAGGGTTTACACGTCACAGAGTAACCATGGACAGCACAAAAACTACCATTTTTATGTTGTTTACTTGACAGCATAAAAATAGTTAATAGCACCTGATAAAATAATAAATAACTTAATATCACATATGTGTACAGAATCTTTCTTTTATGATGGTAATTCTGCTATGTTGGTCTTCTGGCCTGAAAGGAGCCAGCACAATCATTTTGCTTCCAGTTCACTGGATCAATCACATGAGAAAAAAAGGTTGTACCAGTATGGTATTCAACAACTGTTTATGATAAAGATTTGCAGTGGTAAGAAAAGCTAAAATCTTCCTGTTCACAACACCTTCATACATGCATTGAGACTGGATATTACTTTCTGAGTATTCAGCTTCTTCCTTTCTTCCTGGTTGCTGAAATAATCTAAGAAAAAGTATTGCAATGTGTTCAGTGGGTACCTAAATGTATATTCTGCATTCCTCATTTTTCTACACAATATCCATCAACATCAACTTTGTCAACTACAAAACAAGAGCATGTATCCCCTTCTAGTAACAGTCAGATTAATGAGACCACTTGTTTTATAATCTCATCTCACAAATCTTTTTCCATAGACTGCATCTTGGAGAACTCCAAAATGATGCAACTCTGAGGAAGCAAAATCTGAGATCTTGATGGGAAAGAAGCAGGGATAGACTGACCATTGGGACTTCTGGGACAGTTATGTCAATGAATATACTGCTTGATATACAAATTATTACACAATATAATGTGTATGCACACTGAAAATGCAATGATGGTTGCAATCGATTGTGGTGGCTCTGGATAAAAAAATCTAGGGCCTATTTACAGTATGTCTGGAATCTCTGGAAAGCAGATGTTGTGTTATGAAAGTTTGCATATAAGTTGATAAATATTTTGTATGTCTTTATTTGTAACTTATAACACTAATGTCTATCATTGATAAGAACAGCAATGGTTTGATGGTTAAGAACCAGTCCTATTTAATTTTACGACAGGGTTGGGGGAAGTGCCTAAAACAAATTTGCCAAGTGTTTCTCTCTGCAGAACTCTCTCAATCAACCCCCACAGGAAAGCCAGACTGCCTAGCTGGCAAACTTCAGCTCAATAAATGGTTTTGGGGACATGTATGAAGGTATTCTCTGCCCCATTGGTCTGCAGTATGGGTGTTTGGAACTGGCTTACTTTACCCCTCCCTAGCTCTCTCTTACCAAATAATGAAGGAGCATCTCACACCATGAACCGAAAAGGACAACACAATGAAGAGCGCAGCTCAGCAGCCACATTGACATGGGCATGCAGTCTCTTCTGAGGGAAGCTGTCCAAGAATGATGCCTTAACTAAAGACATTTTTAAGTAACAAACAAGTCTGTGTGCAGCCTGAAACTAAACATCAACATTTATCCCAATAGGTATGGTAATTGTATGGTTGCCAATATTCAAATGTACTTTGCATAATGTTATTGTTTATGAATATTCTCAATAATAAATTATTTAAAGTGCAACTCTTGCTTGTCTTTTACTACACCTAATTTCCTGAAGTTATACATGTAGAAGGGAAGGTGGGGAGAAGTTATATGGTACAATACTTTATAAACAGTGGTAAGTCTGTGAGATTTGAGGCATTTTGACAAAGGCTACATATTAATAATACAAAAGGGGAAAGTAGAGTAATACTGTATATTACTTTACCAAGACAAAACAGCCGAGTTCTGTTTTCCCTGTTTACTGATGTACACCACCACACATTCCTATTTTTATATCTTACATGCACTAAGCTGCAGTAGCAGGCAGAGTATTTCAAATTAACCAGAGAATAAGATATGTGCATTTAATTTTGACTGTAGTATAGAAAAGTGTTGCGGCTATTTTTCTTTTCACTCCTATATTTAATTTTTGTCAGTGTTTTTTGTTGACGTTTGTAGTAGCCACTTGCTGAGGTAGCCCAATACCCTGGTGATGGTCTCCTGGAAAAATACTTCCTTCAGTGTTTACAAGGTCTTCCCTAGATCCTCTCCTATTGGCCATGTCTGGTACACTTCCTGCCAATAAATTCTTATTATCCTAATATCTTTGTATCACTTGCAATAGGAAGGAGTAGCTATGACACTAAGTGCCACAGCAGGATACAGGGAAGACAAACAGAACATAGAGGGTTACTAAGAGTTTATAATGAATATCCCACTTGTATTTTTGTGCAAATGACTTACAGAGTTACAATATGAATAACTGTAGCACATCTAAACCAGGTATGTAGACTAAAGTAATGGATCTTCAGCCTGGATAAAAATGTTGAGACAAAAGGACATCTGTCAGGCTAAGTCCACACTACTAGATTTTTATTTAAAAATTTAATCGCCAGTCTCTATTTTGTTTCCTTTTGTCCACACTTTTAGCATTTTTAACCCCAGAAAATATAGACTTTTGAAAATGCTCTCCTGGGGCCTCATGCATAACGCCGTGCGTAGAATTTGCACTATAACATGACGTAAGCACAAAAGCCAAAATGTGCTTACGCACAGAAAAACCCAGATGCAGGAATCTGTGCGTTCGCCAACTTCCGTGTTCTTCCGCTACATAAATCCCGCTCAGCATAGAAATAAATGCATGTGCATGCGCTTGCTGTCCCACCCCAACTCCTCCCAGAATTGCACCTCTTTGAATATGCATATCAATATAAATAGCCCTTAAGCCAAGCATTCTGTGAAAAGGCAATGGCAAAAGTACGAGGGAAAATAGAAAAATTTCAGCAAATACAAAATGGAGGCAAAGAAAAATGTACTATTTATTGGTTTAAACAGTTATATAAGCAACAAAAGGAAGTTGATCGAGTGACATAGCGTGTTGGAGAAACTCGAAAACTCAAGTTCACAAAGTCGCACAGTGGCCGAAATAAAAAAGTTGTCAAATATCAAAGTCTGTGTGAAAAGGCGGCTCGTAGCCCACCATCTTGAGTGTCATATGAAAGCTTATTAGGGTACAGTGAAAAAAAGGCACACAGTGTGAAAAAGCACAAAATGTCAACTTTAATCTCGAAATTTCCACTTTAATCACGTAGTTTATTTTGTCATTAAAGTAGAACATCATAAACTTCATCTTTAAATCGTTTAATTTACTAGTTTCTCAAATCCCATCGTAACTAAAGTATCACGTTAAATGCTTTGTTGTGTATTTGATCTTACAGTATATGTGCTCTATGTGCCTGAATCACTATGTGCTCTTCCTCCGACAGGACACAGAATCCATTACGTTCGTAATATTACAGCTCTCTGAATAATTAAAATACTGAGAAGTATACGTGATATAATTTTCATGATGATATGAGTTAAAGCATGTTATTAAACATGGGAACACGGTGGCGCAGTGATTGTTCATGTCTTACAGCAAGATGCTTGCTGTGCCATGCGCGACCTTCAATGAAATGCTTTATTACAGAAGTACTGTCTTTTTCAAACGTACTAACCCCCAATTCCTGTCCTTACTTTTCTTTCTCCAAATACCCAATCGCCACACAATCAGCTCTGTAATAGACGTTAAGCCATCTGTAAGCTTAGAACGCAGATTCTTCAAAACTTTTAAGGAACATTGAAATATCTTCGTAATGTTTAATTATTCTATCCACCTATCCTTCCAGTGTCGCACCAGCCACAACAAGAATACAGCGCGAGGCAGGAACAATCCGTGAACGAAGCTCAAGCTCGCTAGCGCTGCGGCACCGTGTAGTTAAAGTTTTATCTATATAATCAACATTCAGTATTTTGCTGCATTTCATCTTAAAAATGATATTGTCATCATATGTAAATACGCGCTTTATAAAGTGGCACAGGTTGTGCAATATTACTGTATAACTGTATCATAAGTACAATTACCTCACGGTAACTTGCAAGTACAAACAGTTCTACAAGGAGCACTTGATGGACTGATTGAGTGCGTGTATAGTTCTTGGGATGAAACTGTTTGTGAACCGCGAGATCCGAACAGGAAAGGCTGTGAAGCGTTGGTCGGATGAGAGCAGTTCAAATAGCGAATGGCTGAGGCAGCGAGTGCTTGATGCTGTATACCGATAATTCTCTTTCCAATTGCTGTAAATCTGTGATTCACACACAGATACAGTGATATAAATACTCCAAGTGGTGCAGTGAGAGTAATATGGAAAAAGATGATCTGCTGTGGCAACCCCTAACGGGAGCAGCTGACAGAAGAAGAAGGAGGTGCAGTGAGAGTAACAACGCTAAAGCAGTTATGGTATTTAGAATAGTTTGTCCATTCTGTGGACCATTATATTGTTACAGGTTAATTACAATCAGATGCATTAAATTTATGAACGATATGCGGTTAATTTCAGTGTATATGATAAAGCCGCCGTCATGGATGTGGATCTAAGAAAGGGTAACCACACGGGAACAGTAGCACTGCTTTGACGCTGGGTGCCGCCAGTCTGCAAAACCGAGCAGAGAACTTGCGTACGACAGGTACCGTGGAAAAGTGCATGGCTTTACGCCAAGTGTAGGTTTTATACATCACGATTTGAACATGGAAACATTCTTATGCAACATTTCTGTGCGCACGCACCGTTTTTACATGAGGCCCCTGAGCTTTATATTTCCGAAAACTCTAGCTCAGCATTGCAGTGAAAACAAAGAGATTTCAAAATGCAGGCACTAATCATGTTCTAATTGGTGTGTTCTTATTACTTGGCCTATCCCTGATTGGATGCTGGTCATTATACTTTCTCATCTTACACCGTCAATAACAGTTCCACCTCATCATCAGTCCAAACAAAACAATCTCTCTTTTTGTTTTTCATATTCACCGTGCTGTTATTTGCATTTAAACTAAGGTTGCAAATAAATGTCTACTATTTATCTACTGTAAATACTGTAAATATTTACTTTTTGTCTGTATATCCAATTCATTATAATGACTATTCATGGTGGATCTAAAATCTGTACTAACCCCTACTCTCTCTTCTATTTCCTTTTCCGGTGTCCTTTTGGTGGTGGCATCTACTCAAAGCACCATGATGTTCCAACAATGATGGATGGATTAAAAGCCAGAAGTCTGTATGACCATCAGCATCAAGTGACTCTGTGAGAACCCTAACTACAAAGAGGACTATTTCATTTATGTTAGGTAGAATGCCCAGAGGGGACTGGGCGGTCTCATGGCCTGGAACCCCTACAGATTTTATTTTTTTCTCCAGCTCTCTGGAGTTTTTTTGTTTTTTCTGTCCACCCTGGTCATCGGACCTTACTCCTTTTCTATGTTAACTAATGTTGTCTTATTTTAATTTCTTATTTTGTCTTTTATTTTTCTTTTCTTCATTATGTAAAGCACTTTGAGCTACTTTTTGTATGAAAATGTGCTATATAAGTAAATGTTGTTGTTGTTTAGGACACTTCCTCTTCCTGTTTCCTCCTATCAGCACAGGCCCACTATAGGTGTAGAGCTATGTCATGTTTAAGCATGGGTAAAGATATTTTCATAAATGATGTGTAAACACTAGTGTGGCCAAAAGTTGTAAACAAAAGCAGTGTAGATGTAGGCAGTTGGAGATCCACGAAGGGAGAAAAAACGAATCACGTATCATAAAATAGTTTTATTCCTGAGCTTTTATCCCCTATCAGGGGTCTTCATCAGAGGATAATGCTTAGACTTACAAGAATCAAAGGCAATATATAGCAACACATTCAGTGGGGGGGTGGGTGCATCAGTATGATCAAGGGGGGTTTGTATAGTTTAATTAATGTGCATATGTCCTTCTTAAGTTGGCATATGCTGGATTTATGTCCAAGTGTCTGTTGATGGCGTTTTCATCTGATAGCCAAGACTCGGCCAACTCTCTGGCACTTTTTGTACTGGCCTTAAATTTTACTTTTACGTTGTCCCAGTTGAATGTGTGTCCTGTCGATTTAGTATGTGCATATATCAAAGATAGTGCGTCCTTTCTTCTGACGGCGTTGCGATGTTCCTGTACACGTGTTGAGATTCTTTTTGACATTTCCTATGTATACAGCTGAGCAAGAATTGCATGGAATACTATAAACTGCGTTTCGTGTTTCGGCTGTTGATTTCTTGTTTTTAGCATTAAACAGGACCATGCGCAGATTGTTCGTGGGTTTATGTGCTATTCTGATGCCCCACTTGGTCAGGGTGCGTGCCGTGCCTTCTGACACGTTATGGTGATACGGGAGTGAATGCCAGGTGGGGTGGGGGTTCTGATTTAAGTCGATTGTATGCCGATTCCTTTGGCGTCTGCTGTGTAGACTCCGATTAATGAATGTTTTTGAGTATCCGTTCAAGGTGAAAAGTTGGAACAGATAGCGTCTCTCATTAATTTTTGTTTCCTTGGTATTACAATGTGTGTGGACTCGTTTAAATAGGGTTTTCAAGCAGCTCCGTTTATGAGATACCGGGTGGTTGCTCGCGAAATGTAGAATCTTGTCTGCATAGCATTGTTTGCGGTAAACACTTGTGGTCAGGGTGGCGTCACTATTTCTTTTGATGTAAATGTCCAGGAAGTTGATGTGTCAATTGATTTCTTTTTCCATTGTGAACTGGATTGCAGGGAATATTGTGTTAATATGATTGTAGAACTCATTCAGCTGGTCCCCCCCCCCCCACTGAAAGTGTTGCTATATATTGCCTTTGATTCTTGTCAGTCTAAGCATTATCCTCTGATGAAGACCCCTGATAGGGGTTGAAATCTCAGGAATAAAACTATTTTATGATACGTGATTCGTTTTTTCTCCCTTCGTGGATCTCCAACTGCAAATATGCAAACCGTATCACAGACCTTCTCTTCTCTTCTATTCACATATATATATATATATATATATATATATATATATATATATATACACAGGGGGTAGGATTCAAAAGTAATGAGCCTCATTTTGTTCTGACGCGAACGTACCTCGCCGCGCGCCCCACTTGCCAGTGGCGGCGACAGTGAGTGTTGGCTTCACAACGCAACGGAGCTCCTACCGCTCCGAGCTTTCGGAGCGGTAGGATCGGCCTTGATGGGAACCCCTGTGCGGTAGTGCGTTACACGGCGGAATGGAAAGTTAGTTAGAGCAACGGTACGCGTTGAAGATGAAGACCATGCTCATTGCCTTCTTCGGAGTGAAGGGGATCATCCACTACGAGTTTGTCCCGCAAGGACAGACTGTGAATGCTGCTTACTACTTGGAAGTCCTGAAAAGGCTGAAAAGAAGCGTCGCGCGCAAGCGAAGGGACATCAAGGACAGCTGGAAGCTTCAACACGATAACGTGCCCAGCCACACCGCCTTCATCATGAGCGCCTACCTGGCCCGGGTGAACGTTCCGGTGGTCCCCCAGCCTCCCTACAGTCCAGACGTGTCGCCTTCTGACTTCTTCTTGTTTCCGCGCTTAAAATCAGCGCTGAAAGGAAAACGCTTCGACTCGATCAAGGACATCCAAGCAAATGTCAAGGCAGCCCTTGCAGCCATCCCGGAACAGGCCTACGTGGACGCCTTCGAGTCATGGAAAAGCCGCCTACAAAAGTGTATTGATGCAGGAGGTGCCTATTTTGAAGACTATTAATTAGTTGTACCGATTTGCTCAATAAATTTGTCTTTTTGAACAAAGGCTCATTACTTTTGAATCCTACCCTGTATATAGCCTTAAGAAAGGACATAGCAGTGATAAAAAAAAGTCAAGAGAAGAGCGACTAGGCTTATTCCAGGGCTACAGGGGATGAATTCTAAAGAAAGGTTGAAAGAACCAAGCCTTTTCAGTTTAAGCAAAAGAAGATTAAGAGGTGACATGATTGAAGTATTTAAAATTATGAAAGGGATTAGTACAGTAGTGGATCAAGACTGCTGTTTTAACATGAGTTCAAGAACACAGGGGTACAATTGGAAGCTTAAGGGTACATTTTGCACTAAAATTAGAAAGTTTTTCTTTACCCAGAGAACCATATACACTTGGAATAAGCTACCAAGTAGTGTGTTGGACAGTAGCACTTTAGCGACTTTTAAAACTTGACTTGATGTTATTTTAGAAGAATTAAGTAGATAGGACTGGCGTGCTTTGTTGGGTTGAATGTCCTGTTCTATCTAGATTGTACTAATGTTCTTTACAAGCAGGTATATCATTCCATATCTCTGGGGCACCTTGCAGCTAAAATTTCAACTTCCCACTGTTATTTTAATAATCATTAGAAATTTTAGTAGACCAATATCTTGGGATCACGTTGTGTGCTTCAGTTTGTATGTAATGATAAATTCAGATAAGTATAGCCCTAGCTGTATAAAACTACATAAACATCCAGAGACAAATGTCAAGCACAGGTCCTTTTATATGGCCACTCCAGTAACAGAGAAAAACAGAAGAACTAAGGGGCACTTGGGAAAGCTAAATCACTCACTGGACTATACTTTGTGAACAGTACTTATATAACATGATACAAGACTAACACACTCTAGTGTTTGCTGGCTTTGTGCCAGTCACAATGGTTAACATCTTAGTACTGTACTATAAGAACTTATCAAGCCATTTGAAGTCAGCAATGGACAAGAACATTGCTCAGGTTCATATTTTTTGCTGTTGTTCTGATGATGTACTACTTTCCTATACCTTGACATCTGTTCCTATAAATAAGTTAAATGAGCATTAAAAGTCAAGCTAAGTGATATGGTTATCAAATGTGAAAGCTTTCATCATTTGCTAGCTATTTTAAAATGTGTGTGTGTTTTGGATTTAGAAATAAGATGTGAGATAAGAAAACCTATTTCTTCCCTACATCTTGTGTAAAGTACACAAAGCAAAATTTGAAAAATGCATAATTTTTCTGCCGATCATCGGAAAACTCCCCTTAGAGTAATGCTGTTTCTGAGAGGGGTCATTGGGTCTCTCTTCACATCTACACAGACTGTTATTTGGTTTAATACACTGTAATCAGATTTGCTACACTGTATTTGTATTACTTTTTTAATGAGTTGTTTGTGTGCAACATGTGTTTAATCAACTTTCCTGTTTTTCCTTAATATTTCGAACCAACAAATTAGACAGACTAACTGCATTACATAGTTGTGTCTGAAGAAAATTATTTTTAAAAAGCATTGCTTTTTCCCTCGAGTGCTAATGTTGTAGACAAACGATATCATATCTCCTCCTGTATAGTTCTGTAAATCCTGAAAAACAGCAAAATGTAATAATTGTGCAACTTTTACTTTTGCAGTCAGTGGTCATATTATACAATGGGGTTGCCTCTCAGCAAGGATCAATTTAATGATGAATGTAATGTGGTTGGGCTCTTCGTGTGACATTTACTTATTAATTCCCTTTTTATGATTTCCACTTATTTCCAACTTATTGAATTTTCCTAAGGTAGTCCAATGTTTTCCCAAAAGTTACACATTGTGGGTTGCTAAACTAGACCCACGTGACAGAGTGTGCAGGAGTATGCCTTGCAGTGGCCTCATGACCCATCCAGCATTTGGCTCCTGCTTTACTCCTGACTGCTGGATGGGCTGCAGATCAGTTTAATAAGTAAAAGGCAGGTTCAAAAAATGGGTTGACAGATGTTTTGAAAGTGGAGGGGGCAAAAAAGGGTGTCACAAAGTGTCTGTTGGGGGCATTCATGTTTTTCAGTTTGGCTTATTTTTAATATCATCATCATCATCTTCTTCTTTCTCTAATAAAATTTATTCTCCAGGGCAAATGAAATAGTTGGCAATTGTCTTTATGTGACTCAAGAAGGAAATCCTCAGTGCTTCTGGCAGCCCATGTCTAAAGTTGTTCCAACAGTCTCAATTCAAGCATTTAAAGCCATTAATTCTGTACTTAATTATGGATAAGCTTTAAATATATTACTGCTAAATATAGCATTGCCTCAGGTTTCAGTGGTTAGCAGACTCAGGGGGTCGATTCATTCTGTTTTGATACCTCCAGGAATAAACATACTTTTCGGTCTTAAAACAGATTCTGGGTGTGGCAGTCTCTGTGCCTCTCCTCCGGAGGGGGAGCAGTCCTCTGAATGTCTGCAAGGAATTTCTATACACACTAGATGGTGAGATTTTACCTCAAAGAATTCTCTATAATGGTATCGGTCCCCTCGATTGTGCTGCTCAATCTCAGATACATAACAGCATATGGTTTTCTTATCCAAGACCTCTGGAATTCAGAGTTTAATTATAGTGTTAGTATTTTCAGATTGTTTCCTTCTCTTGTACATTGTACTGTTGTGCTATTCTGACTGGGTATTATGGTACTAAAAGTTATTTTTAGGATGCTAAGGAGTCGCCGTAAACCACAAGCCATGCGGTTGTACAGTGGATGTTTTTCTGGTGTGCGGTCTAAAATACTTATAAAGTGCTTCTTTTGGAAACAAAAGCATTATCTGTATCTTGCTTGGGTATTCAAAGTTTTTTTTTTTTTTTTTTAAACAAATATCATATAATAAAATCACCATTCATTTATTGAAGACTTTAACGCTGCCAGGAAATGTTCCCTGTAGATGACGTTTTTTTGATAATGCTTTGCAAAGGGCTAAGGCCATGGATTACTTGAGAATCCATATCTTTACTTTTCACTTGACATTGCGAGTACATTTGGGGAAGTGAAAAACCTGTGCAGCACCCCAATAAAATTGTGTTTACACACATCCAAAAGGGATACAGACAATCTTTGTGAACAGTAGGATAGGCAGACCCACATTTAAGCTCTTTCTGATTTAAAAAAATTGTAAACCGGTGTTTCTCAACCAAAAAGTGGTTCACGGGCTGCGTCCGGTGGGTCCAAAGTTTCTGTTGTTTATAATGGTAGTGGGTTGCGCCAGGCACTCCTTCCCCTGGTCTCAAGTTTGTGGTCAGTTCATTTTGTGGGACCTTATCCTCCTCCTTGATGGGTCATGAAGACACTTATGTGGGAAACGATGGGTTGTGACACCAGAAATGATGATAAGCACTGCTGTTTTATACGGCAGGTAAGCTGACAGATGTCAAATGCCGAATCATTGTTGAGGCCATAGTGGTAATAGGGGTTGGTTAGAATAAAGCAGTATTGTCAGGATATAAATGGGTTTTTGCACAGTTTTTTGTCGTTCAAACCTGTTTTTAGTGCTTTCATCAGTTGCTTTTCTATATTTTATTTATATGGCATTGCACGTTGGACAGCAGGGTACATTTTTGCATTACATTTTAAGATTGAGTGGAACTTTGGATATCATTAGTTTAATATGTTTTTAACTGTGGCACAATAAAACCATGCTGAAATTATATACACCACATGAATGTTCATTGCATTGTGGTGTAATCAACTTATTGATTAAGGTTGTTGACTGCACTACTGACTACATCAACTTCTGTATGGACATTGTAGTTCCAGTAAGAACAGTACGCTGCTATGCTAACAACAAGCCATGGATTACAATTGACGTCAAGGGCCTTTTGAACCAGAAGAAAAAGGCTTTTAAAGCCGGTCATCAGCATGAGCTCAAGTACGTGCAGAAGGTGGCGAAGGAGCAGTACAGGAGAAAGCTGGAGCAGAAGTTGCAGAACAGCAGCATGAAGGAAGTGTGGGATGGGATGAAGATCATCACTGGCTGCAGGTCGAAGCAGGGTGCCACCATCGAGAGGGATGTGGAGAGAGCGAACCAGATGAACAACTTTTTTAACAGGTTTGACCACCCTAACCCACTCTCACCTCAGAGTACTGCACCCTCCAACCATCCTTCTGCTGATACCAGCATAGGAGAGAGTTTCCCCCAAACCACAATTACAGCAGCGCAGGTGAGCAGAGAGCTGAGGAGACTTTGTGCCAGCAAAGCAGTGGGTCCAGATGGAGTATTGCCATGACTGCTGAAGGCCTGTGTGCTGGAGCTGGGGAGTCCTCTACAGTGCATCTTCAACCTGAGCCTGGAACAGGGGAGAGTCCCGAGACTTTGGAAAACATCTTGCATCACCCCTGTTCCAAAGATATCACGTCCTAGTGAGCTGAACAACTTCCGGCCTGTCGCTCTGATGTCACATGTGATGAAGACCATGGAGTGGCTACTGCTTCAACACCTAAGGCCACAGGTCCGCCATGCCCTCGACCCTCTGCAGTTCGCATACCAGGAGAAGGTGGGAGCGGAGGATGCCCTCATCTACATGCTACACCGATCCCTCTCCCACTTGGACAGAGGCAGTGGTGCTGTAAGAATTATGTTTCTAGACTTCTCTAGCGCCTTCAACACCATCCAACCTATGCTCCTTAGGGACAAGCTGACAGAGATGGGAGTAGATTCATACCTGGTGGCATGGATCGTGGACTATCTTACAGACAGACCTCAGTATGTGCGTCTTGGGAACTGCAGGTCTGACATTGTGGTCAGCAACACAGGAGCGCCGCAGGGGACTGTACTTTCTCCGGTCCTGTTCAGCCTATATACATCGGACTTCCAATACAACTCAGAGTCCTGCCACGTGCAAAAGTTCGCTGACGACACTGCTATCGTGAGCTGCATCAGGAATGGGCAGGAAGAGGAGTATAGGAACCTAATCAAGGACTTTGTTAAATGGTGTGACTCAAACCACCTACAATTGAACACCAGCAAAACCAAGGAGCTGGTGGTGGATTTTAAGAGGACCAGGTCCCTCATGGACCCCGTGATCATCAGAGGTGACTTTGTGCAGAGGGTGCAAACCTATAAATACCTGGGAGTACAGCTGGATGATAAATTGGACTGGACTGCCAATACTGATGCTCTGTGTAAGAAAGGACAGAGCCGACTATACTTCCTTAGAAGGCTGGCGTCCTTCAACATCTGCAATAAGATGCTGCAGATGTTCTATCAGACGGTTGTGGCGAGCGCCGTCATCTACGCAGTGGTGTGCTGGGGAAGCAGCATAAAGAAGAGGGACGTCTCACGCCTGGACAAACTGGTGAGGAAGGCAGGCTCTATTGTAGGCATGGAGCTGGACAGTTTGACATCCGTGGCAGAGCGACAGGCACTGAGTAGGCTCCTGTCAATCATGGAGAATCCACTGCATACACTAAACCGTATCATCTCCAGACAGAGGAGCAGCTTCAGCGACAGACTGCTGTCAATGTCCTGCTCCACTGACAGACTGAGGAGATCGTTCCTCCCCACACTATGCAACTCTTCAATTCCACCCGGGGGGGTAAACGTTAAAATTATACAAAGTTTATGTCTGTCTGTATACCTGCATTGTTATCACTCTTTAATTTAATCTTGTTCTTTATTAATCCCAAGGGGAAATTCACATACTCCAGCAGCAGCATACTGATAAAGTTTATCTATCTATCTATCTATCTATCTATCTATCTATCTATCTATCTATCTATCTATCTATCTATCTATCTATCTATCTATCTATCTATCTATCTATCTATCTATCTATCTATCTATCTATCTATCTTGCATTTAATTTTGGGTCTTAAATTTTCAATTCAGTAATTCTTACAATGAGATAAACCAGATTTAATGTCATGATATTATTACTTTTCACTTGCTTAGATTTCTTTTTTGCAGTGTAGGCTCTGGCCTCTGCATCCATGAATATCTGATTGAGTGTACAAATGGTTTGACTTGCTATATTACTGATTTCATCAGGGCAGATTACATGTTGTTATGCTGCCAATGTAATGTTTGAAATCATGGATTGTGATTTGTATAATCGCACATAAGAAGCAGACATCGCCTAACTTATTTTTGTGTAGTAAAGGCAACTTAATTTCTGACAGTTGATACTTTTTTTATCCATGGGAATGAATTAGTAGGATTTTAAGGGTGGGCCCCTCAAGAATCTTCATTCTTTAGCTTTGCTATTTGTGTACCTGTGTTTTTCTAGTGAGTTTGCACGCAGTTTGTGTGAGGAACTTGCAGATTTGGGAGCGACTGCCGATCCTAATGTGATGTGGTAGACCTTCTGTGACAAGACCCTTAAGGGTGCTGAGGGTTGTGTTGGTGTTACCGGTGTTCCCAGAAGGCAGTGTTTCATCTCGCAGGACACCCTGGATATCATCAAGAGGAGTCGCAGTGCAAGGCTCAATGGCAACTCTGGTCTGTACCGGGAACTGAGTAGGACAGCTGTGAGGGCTCTGAGGGCAGATAAAGAGGTGTTTGTTAGAGGAATCTGTGGGCAAGTGACGCACCATCTGTGGTCTAGCAACCCACGTCCTGCAGCAACTACATGGGGATAACACTGCTCTCGGTGCCGGGTAAGGTCCTTGCTAGGGTCATCCTCAATAGGATCCGTGATCACTTCCTCACCTACCAGTGACCGGAACAGTCTGGTTTTACGCCTAAGAAGTCTACCATCAACCGCATCCTAGCACTGAGGGTTCTCAAGGAGCGCAAACGTGAATATCGGCAGAGTTCCTTTGCAGTCTTTGACGATTTTCATAAAGCGTTTCACTCAGTTGATCGAGCTGCCCTGTGGGACATCCTGAGGGTTCATGAGATCCCCTCGAGGTTGCTGGATATCATAGCCGGTCTATACACTGCTACTGTGAGTGCAGTGCAGAGTGGAGGTAGAACCTCTGTGTTTTTCCCAGTTGATTCTGGGGTTTGTCAGGTGTGTGTTCTTTCTCCTACTCTGTTCAATGCTTGTATGGACTGGGTGTTGGGCAAGGTCATGGGGTCCAGCGGCTGTGGGGCATCTGTTGGTGAAGAAAGATTCATGGATCTTGACCTTGCTGATGATGCTGTGATCTTCACGGAGTCAATGGTGGCTCTGATCAGGGCGCTCGAGAGACTGAGTGAGGAGTCTGAGTGTCTGGGCTTGCGAGTGTCCTGGATAAAAACGAAGATCCAGGCCTTTAATGACCTCTTGGGCACAGCCATCAGTAGTGTGTCTGTCTGCGGAGAGAGTGTCGACCTTGTCGAGAGGTTCACTTACCTTGGTCGTGACATTCATGTTTCTGGTGACTCTTCCTATGAAGTCAGTAGATGGATTGGGATAGCATGGGGAGGGTCATTAGGTCTCTGGAAAGGGGAGTGTGGTGCTCCCGATATCTATGCAAAAGGATGAAGGTCCAAGTCTTTAGAGTCCTCGTGCTTCCTGTCTTTTTATATGGTTGCGAGACATGGATGCTATCCAGTGACCTGAGATAAAAACTGGACTCCTTTGGTACTGTGTCTCTCCGAAAAATCCTTGGGTTCCATTGGTTTGACATTGTGTCGAATGAGCGGTTGCTCATGGAGTCCCCAATTACCTGCATTGTGAGGGAGCGTCAGTTACAGCACTATGGCCATGTGGCACGTATAATCCTCATTGTTGGGGATCCGAGTGGCTAGACCAGGCTAAGAGGTCGCTCACGTAACACCTGGCTGCGGCAGATAGAGGGTCATTTCCGTAGGGTGTGACTGGCTGGGGGGGTTGCCAACCAGGATCCCGAGTTGTTTCACCATGTAGTGGGTGCGGCAACACACTGTACCAGTGCATGCTTCCCAACTTGACTTGACTTGACTTGACTTGTGTTTTGCCATGAATCACACTACAATCCATCCCAATCTGGACATTTGCATTACCAGTGGCCAAAGAGCAAACCCACAACATCTGGATTACAAAGGCTCTCAGAGGCTCCTTTTTTATGCCAGAAGCAATAGGCAAATTCCTACACTAATGTGTACATGAACTGCATCTAAGTGCTATAAGCAGAGCATCTCTAGATGTCATCAGCCAAGTGCTCTCTCTCCCTCTCATTCAGTCACTGTCGAGGAGTCACAACACAGCTCACTACCAGCAGATACCATAATGCAAATGTCAAGACTGGGATGGATTGTGGAGTGTGTGAACCACTTCACAACCAAACAACCGAATTGGAAAATTGGAATTTCCTGTGCTTGAATGTAGCTATACAGTTTGGAAACAACAAAGAAACACAGCTACACTAAATATTAGTGTGAAGCTTATCTGTAAAATTAGGGATGGAGTAATTTTTAAATTTATTTTCTTCTTATCAACAGTTTGTTTTAATAAGCCGTACCATTTGTTAAATTAAATTAGCCATTTACTTGTTGGTGCTATTTCAGTCATATAACAAATATGTGTTTCATTGTCATGTGTTACTGAGTCTGTCATTTGACGAAAAACATATTGAATTATATGTCCTCTAGTTTGTCATGATTTTAATTATTATTATGACATTATTATTAATTTCATAGTCCTTTTTAATTGCATATATTCTACTAAAAAGAGGAGTGTTACAAGACATATCCTCAACTATATCCTAGCAGTAAAGCAGGACAAAGATGTTACCCTAAAACACTGATGAGATTTATTGAAAGAAAAAGGCTTTTAACTGAAACCCCATTACAGAAACGCAAAATAACTTTTGGTAGCCAGAAGCAGGTGTACAATGCAAGATCACACTTCATAAAGTATATTAATACATATTATACATATTGGTTGTCTTCTTAAAGAATAAACAAAGTATTTGTCTGTTGATAATTCCAACAGTAGGACTATTGTATAATGTTCATATTTGGGTTAATGTCAAAGCAACAAAATTCCTCCCAGCTCTGCGAAGAACATACAGTAAGTTTGACAATTCTATAATTGGTTCACATAGAAATGTTAAACCAAACCCAAAATAAAAACTAGAAGTCAAAATTGAGAAGTTCAAAAACAATTCATGTGTTCATAGTTTCTTTATTATTTTAAACTGTGTTCATCTTATGGAATGAATCACCTTTTTTCATCGTCAACAATAGACATCATTGCCATAAATAACACAAAAAGCAATGCATCACATAATGTGCCCATGGGGAAATGGGAAACAAAATGTCAATGTTGTGATGTCACCAAAATAACGTGAAAATAAATCAAAAACACACACACACAGAGAATTAATTTTACATACTAAATGATATCAAATGAAACACATATTGTCCTGATGGATTCCCAACAGAATAATTTATGATTTGTGAACCATCTCTGTTAATAAGTAATCTAGAATAACCTGACACTTGCTGATCTCAAGTGCACCAAAACTGACGCTGATAATTGTTAGTAAAGAAACGAGGGGTGGTGGTATCCATTGTGGCACAGTTAATATGGATGTACTGTGTGCATGTTTCCAAAGCTATGCTTCTTGCTTCATCTGTTAACATGAAACACAAAATGCTTGTTCATAAGTACAGAGCATTCATGTCAAGATATCTTGACCATTCCTGTTCATGCCAAGTTTATAAAATAATGTCAAATCAAGGTGGGGTCCCCCAGCACTTCATTCAGCTGCACTACTAAGTAATTAGTTTGCCTTTTCCCAGGTCCTCTCTGTGATAAAATCCTTTCTGACACACAAAGTACATAATTGTTGGTTTAGAATAATAGCTGGTGACCTCTTATAATTGTAAAGAATTATATCATGTCTTCTCACAAGATTTGTTTATTAAATTCAACGTATTAACCTTCTTCACTTCTTCTTTGTTATAACTCATATACTGCTGTGTTAGAATTAATCCATTAGTTTGTCTATAAACTTACATTAATAGAGTTTTACTCAAGAAATCAATGTGGTGAATTTGCAGAGAAGTATTCTGCATGTTTTGTGCATAGAAAGAACCCACTTTCTGTATATAACACTAGCTGGCCTGGTCCGCTGTAAATTGTAGGCTGTTGGACTAGTATCTAACTACAACTTCAGAAGCATCCACCTATTTAAATTAACTACCCAGAGTATTTAGCAAAAACCCCATTCTGCATGCTTCCCAGCTTGACCCTCTTTGGAAGGCAGTGGTGGTACATTTGTGAAAGCCACTGTTAAATGTTTTAAAAATATATATATTATGTATATATATATATATATATATATATATATATATATATATATATATATAAATATATTTCAAATGTTTGAAATGTGTTGCTGTTCGATTTTAAATGCATTTCAAGTAAAAAAACTACTGTTTGGAACTAATCTTCATTGCTAAGGAGTATCACTGTTCCTTGTTTTCATGTCAGATGTTGTTCTGACATGTGATAAAGCTACATAATTGCCTGTGTCCAAACACTGGAGTGAACAAAGTTTCAATTTTGTCTCGCTGCTTCAGACTAATTTGCGTGATTTACATACTATTGTTTCACTTTCTTTTTGGCTATGTGTTACATTTCCTTGTATGTTTTGCAGCTTCTCTTTCAAATCTTGAGATTCGTTTTCTTAAGGTTGACACACACTCTCTCTAAAGTGCTTTTTTGCACATCTTTATTCGTAATTGACATCACTGCTAGTGCACATGCGCTCTGTGATTTGGTTGAATTTCTTGAATTTCAGGAAAACTGTTTTTCCTAGAAGCAAACCTCCTTTCGTTGCAACTGGCAGATAGACAGAATTGGCTTACATTACGTAGTGCTGCTACATCAAAACTTTCAAAAATGTTCAGCCAGGTTTGTGTCTGCAATTCCATACTCTTCCATCTATCAATCAATTTTCTTTACCTGCTTTAGTTCAGAATTATAGCACATATCAGGTATGTAGAATGAATAAAATGTTTTTAAAGATTGCTTATTGTCAAAATGCTGTTCTGTTTTATCTCCTTATGTAATTGCTGCTTGTGCTTTGACAGTTTTAATAATATATCAGACTATATGTTTCAGGCTAATTTATGTATATTGATATAAAGCATTATATACATTAATAGCATTCTATTCTATTTAGCTAATTTTGTTAACATTTAAAGTTGCACCATATCCATCTGTTTTCATACCTGCTACAATGTTTTATTTAAAAAAAAAAAAAAAAAAAAAAAGTCTGTCCTCCTTCAACATCCCACCTAATCAGGCTTGTCTGTTTCACAGTAAAATGCAGTATTAATTTATGAATTAGAATGCAATATCTAATAACTAATGAATACGCATTTCAGTCCTACTATTCTGGTATTTAAGCACTGAAGTCAAAGGACATGAAAAGCTACTAGTCTGGAGAAAAAAAATAGCAGCAGTAGCAGAGGAGGGGCTGTCACTCTAGTTGTGGGGTACAATTTCCCCAAAAGCTGCTCTACTTAGATCACATAGCCAGGGAAAAATGAGAGATGACAGGTGCGTTCCTACTACAGAAAGAAAAAGGCAAGCTTTTGTTTATTTTCTAAATGTAATACTCTCTAATATCCTGCCAGAATTTTTTAAATACACATTCATTTTCAATCACAATATCTAATCCGCCTCATATCTTGCTCTTTGCTCCAGCTGGATGGGTGATTGTGGTTGAGATTTTGTTAAGTTAATTTTCAAAAAAAAAAACAAAAAAAAAAACTGCAACAAGCT
Organism: Erpetoichthys calabaricus; assembly: GCF_900747795.2. Lineage (NCBI taxonomy): Eukaryota > Metazoa > Chordata > Cladistia > Polypteriformes > Polypteridae > Erpetoichthys > Erpetoichthys calabaricus. Next base: position 120,197,730 of record NC_041396.2, read on the forward strand.
GGTAGTAATCTGTTCTTAAACACGTTTTCTCATGCTATTCACTCTACCCCACTAATCTCCCTTTGTGAGATGTTACAATGCAGCACCAAATGAGGAGGAAATGTCAGGTTATGTTTCAGCACCAGCCTGCAGCCTACCCTCCATCTGTGCTGGTGTTGCTGCTTATTGGAACATATGTTGCCTGTTGCATATTTACCATCTGTTAGCAGAGTTGATGGAGTGTTCTTGTTGCTGGGGCAATGAAGCGATTCAATAAGATGGCACCACAAGTATTCTGAGCTCAAGTTTCACTTTTAATCTGTGCAGTGGAATGACGGTTTGTGGTGTAGATTTTCTAGAAATAGAAACTTTGGTTTTAAAATAGCTAGTAGTTCTGCTCAGCAGAATCACTCAACCTCAATCTAACTTATTTGTTGTCAAATGCCTAAAGAATTACTTTGTTTTTTTTTTTTTTTAACTACTGATTTATTCCTAATTGCTCTATCAATTGTAAGATATTTTTATTTATTTATAATGTGATCTACAGTAATTCATCTAACAATTTAAAGAGGGAATTTTTTTTACCTTTTATATGTAAGAATATTTTTTTTATTTTATCAAAAACATTGTGCATATTTTGTCCAAAACAATTATACATGTTTACAGTTTACACCAAAGTAAGCAGTTCTGACTTTTAATTGCATAACCGTATCTAATTAGTATATGGGGCAAAATATGTTAAAAACACTATTAAACAACCTACAATAAAAAAGATTATATGTTGCAAGCTTCCTAAAATAAGGCATCTGCTTCATTGGAAAATATAAAAAGCATACTAACATTATAGTAACAATCGGCAGGATAAAACATACAGAAAAAAAAGTTGTTTCATTTTAATCTTGTAGCAATACATTCTATTATGAGTGCATAGAAAGCACCCATCAATCATTAAATATGTTAATAGTATACTGACAGCCTTACAAAAATATAAGCTTTAATAAATAAACATACAACATAAAAGTGTGTAATATGTTATAAAGTAATTGTGTGCCATTTTATAGGAGAAGAATTCCATTCAAATCTGAGGACAAGTTCAAGCCTCAGTGACATAGAAGGTCAAGGAAACCTTGACTGTAATTTAAATTCTTAGAGTAAAAAAAGCAGAGACTACAAATTTTCACTGCAAGCTTTATTAAGTAGTTAATAATAAAATGAGAAAGAAAAGATGTTTGTAATGACTGCACTGCCTATTTGTCAAGGAATGCCAGCAGGACTGAGTTAACCAGTATGGCATTGTCTGAATTTCATAACTCCACTCGACTCAACTCACACATCATAATGAAGATGCTTTATAAAGGCAATTCAGGCAGCATCATCCTTTGTAGGATAGCTTCTTTTAATAATAAAACATGAGTGGAAAGGAGAAACTGAACTTGTCAGTGTTTATGAATATGTTTACAAATGATCAGGGGTATAATGAGACAAAACATAACTTTCTAAAATTGGAAGACCCATTCACGTTTCTTCACAGTCAACAGCCTAATTAATGTTTTAAATTTCTCTTAAATTTCAGACCCCAAAGTTTCTTGTATTGGATAGAGTGGTGTAAGAAAAAAAAAGAATCAAGTTTAATATGATTTTTCCAACCACACCCCCAGAGATATGTTTTTCAGGTTGATTGTTGGTTATAGATGTATGCATGCAGTGGGCCCTGCAATAGAATGGTGCTCTGTCCATGGCTGTTTCTTGTCACTGCAACCGATTCTCTGGCATCCCATAACCATGTATTGAATTGAGCAGTGTGGACATATTACTGTATGTAAAAGTAGGGAATATGAAAATAAATAATGCACTTATTAAGTAAGAAAGTTTTAAAGAAACACCTTTCAATGTTTATATGTAAAATAGAACTTTAAAAAAATGAATTGCCATCTATCTCTTGATTTAATAATTCCTCTTTGATCCAAATCCAGACTTGCAAGAAGTTGGAAGCTATCATAACCAGATCAACTAAATATTTTCAATTAACTTAACGCATTCATTTTTTCCATGCAGTAGTAAGGCTGTAGTACCTGGACAGAGAAAGCGATGGTGCCCTGTCTCTTGGCATGTCAGAGGACTAGGACTCTGTTAAAGTGTGGTGTGGTCTCATTTGGGGAGGCAAGATGGGGAAGGAGGAAGGAAAGGGAGCAAGTTACTATTTATCTATTCTTTTCACCCCCACAATTGAAAGTGTTAACTTAATGACAGTTTATAGCTGTAATACCCGGCAGTCAGTATTAAAGCTAAATTCTGATATAATGCACTGCTTTTACTTAAGATTACAAAATGTTCCCAAACATTTGGAAGCAGACTTTCTCTGACCAAGCATTGAAATTTATGAAGTTTATAAGCTGGAATGTCAAAGGTCTCAATAACAATCTAAAGAGTGAAAAGTATCTTCTCACTTCACAGGCCAAAAGGCTAAGATCCTGTAGCATTTTTACAGGAAACTCCTATTATAAGTAAGGACCAGTTTTGACTGCAAGAGCCCGGATCAGCCAAATTTTTTATGGCAACTATAAAAAGAAAACAAGAGGTATGTGAATTTAAATACATAAGGCAATCCCATTTGTAACATTAGATATAGTATCTGACCCTGAAGGGTGCTATGTCATGGTGATGGGTAATTTATTCAATTCTTAAATAATTTTGGTAACTATATATTCATATAGTGTGGATGATATAGATTTTATCTAAAACATATTTACATTTGTTTTCAATAAAAAATTATAATGGGTAGAGTTTTTAATTGTGTTTAAATCCAGACCTGGACAGATCTTCAACTACTGTGATGATAATGTCTAATACCGCAAAGACAATGCCACAGTTTGTAATGGATCATAATTTAGTGGATCCGGGAGATTCTTAAATCCACATTCAAAAGAAAAGTCCTTCTCACCAGTATGATGTAGCTACTCAAAAACTGATTATTTCTTCATCGATAATAATTTACTACCCACTTTTAAATCTTGCAAGTATAACACTTTTGTTGTCTATGCTCCTCTTATCTCATAGCTCAAATCGTTATGCTTATAACTGGCATCTTCACTCTGTTATTAGCAGATGTGAACTTTACAAAATTCGTCTCCAAACAAATTGATTATTTTTTTGGAGACTAATACACCCTCAGAGGTTCTGCAGGAACACTTTGCAAAACTGTAAAGGCATTTTTAAGAGGGCCCATTATTGCATATTTCTCTCATAAAAATAAATTAAAGACCAAGATGATGTCAGGGTGACTCATTTCAATTTTAGCACAGAAGAACTTGACAAACCCCTGGCACTTTCAAACTTTCCACCAACCATTAACTTATATATATATATAAAATATAAAATTAAATGCAGAGATAAACCAGAGAGTGTAGTGTGGATGGAACAATTGAAAGAAGGCATCAGGTGTATTATGTGATTAAAGAATTAAGGTGAAGGTTCAAGGTAAGCTTTTTAAGACAGTGGTAAGACCAGCAGTGGTGTATGGAGCTGAGACATGGGCAGTAAAGAGAGCACAGGAGAAAAAGTTAGATGTGGCAGAAATGAGAAAGGTGAGATGGATGTGTGGAGATACAAAAAGGACAGAATAAGAAATAAGACAATCAGAGGTACAAGAAAAGTTGGATATCTGAGTACATACAGGTGAGTAGGTTAAAGTGGTATGGACATGTGATGAGGAGAGAGACAATGAATATGTGGGCAAAAGATTGATGGGAATGGAAGTACATGGGTAGAGAAAGTGAGGGAGGCCAAAGTGGAGGTGGATGGATAAAGTTACAGAACATCTGAAGGAAAAGGGGTTGACTGCTGAGGAGGTGCAGAACTGTGATGAATGGTGCGTGACATCAGGCAAATATTAGATAAACAATCAAGTGCAGGGCTCCAATCAGGCATGCTTTGCACTGTGGCTAATTGGGGAACCTGACGTGCATGTGTGCAAATAGGTGAATCGGTCAGGTGCCTCAATTCAGCCATAGAGGTAGCAGCTTGTCACACCTGCACCCAATTAGAGAGGCAGTAAAAAGAGGTGTCTGCACAGGACAGGAGCTGGAGAAGGTTGGGAGCATGTGCTGATTACGCCGCATTGCCACACCCATCATACGACAAACCACTTAGTTTGAGACCCGAGTGTGGCCATGCAACAGGTGACACCTCAGCGCCACAATGGAACAGTGTGAGGTTTTTTTAACAGTGGCTGGAGTGCCAGTTCTGCGGTAGGAAACATAGACTGGCCAGCAAGAGATGGAGGTTAAAGGAGAGAGCAGACAGAGATGCAGAGAGGGAGTGAGAGTGAGCAAGCGAGAGTGCCTGTGCTGCAAGGAGTGAGAGGATTTAAGTTTTGTGGACTTTCTCTGGCTTTTAACCTCATCTTTTTAAATGGAATATATTTATTGGAACTAATTTTTTAACCTCCACTGACTGCACTTGGTTTTTATGGATTACTTATTTATTTAAAGAAGATTTTGCACTGCTCTTTAATTTGGAACACTGATTTTTTAAATAAAAGCACTGTTTCACTCTACTGCTATGCATGTTTGTGTTTCTTCATTTGCAAGGCTTATCCCACGGTTATGTTATCAATGGTGGGGGGGGGGGGGGGGTTCAAGAGGCTCCCGGAAGGAACCAGTAGTGTAGAGCCGACCCGCACACGTCACAAGGGGTGAGCTGATTGTAGAAGGCTGATCAAGCACATTGAGCACACATAGAAGTGGGAAAAGATGGAAAGGAAGAAAAAAAATAACGCACTTCAAGGCAGAGAAGCTTTTATCTGTTGCTGTTTTACACCTTAATCATATTTTCAGCCTTCTCAAATCTTTATTTAATCTATGGAAAATGCTCAGGATTAACACATTTGGAGAACTATTTACAGTACAGTATAGATATTGTATTTGTTTTACAAACAATTATGCTTTAAAATTTAACTTAACAGCAACATAATTTTTCTACTATTTTAAAACTAGAAATTTTGTTAAACCTTTTTCACACCTCCCATCCATTTCTTCAACTCTTAACAATATATAAAAACAAAGAATCTTCCCTTCAACCATCCTAAGGTACAGTGGGAAAAGGACATTTAAATTAAAATCTTAGATAAGGAGTACAAATCAGCCATACGTAGAATATACTCTAGCTCATATGCACCAGGCACTCAATAATTCAACTTTAATATTTTTCCTTGATTACACTTTTCACATTTAAAATTGTCCAAAATGTATCCAGGGCAAAATTCAACTTTTGATCGTTGCCACCTTGTTCTGGCATCACTAGGCCACATGTTCTTGGAGTGCATACAATTAACATCATTTTGGACCCAAATCTTTAAATACATAACAGGCAGCCTTAGTGTCACAATCACTCCTAATTCATTTACCTCCTTAGCGTTGCATTTTATTCCAAAAAAAAACATGTAAAAAGCATTGCATTTTTTTGGCATGAAGAATTACGAGGGTGAGTCAAAAATTATCCGCACTCCAGTTATATTAAAAATTCTGTTGGGCGGGACTGTCTTATCAGCGCTTTCCGTATGAGGTCCCTGTCTCCCCAGTCACTGCTGTGCAGGTATGAACATGTTACATCAGATCATTTGTAACTGTGGTGTGAGAAACAATGGCTGCCCCACTTGTGATCTGCATGAAAGAAGAGCAACATACAGTGATTTGTTTTTTGTGGTCTGAGGTTGTGCCTTGGGCCAATATTTATCAAAGACTTTTTGCACAGTATGGAGAAGTGTGTATGAATTGATAGAGAAACTCAAGGATGTCACACAAGTGTCAGCCACGTGTGCCAAATCATTTGTAAATCAGCCATGGCTCTGCCTATGCAATAATCCACGATAGACTTGGGTTTTGAAAGAGGCTCTGCAAGGATGAAGATTCACGTCTGATGAAAAGGTGAAGACAGTGGTGCATTTGTGGCTTGCAGCTCAGCCTAATGCATTTTTAATGAAGGAATACAAAAGCTTGTTAACAAATGGACGAAGTGTATTGAGAAGCAGGGAGATTATGTCAAAAAATGATGTATTTGTCTTTTTTGAAAGTTGATTAAAATTCTACAGCTGGAGTGCGGATAATTTTTGACTCGCCCTTGTACATTTTTATTAAATGTCAAAAGTATAATGATGATATTATTACTTTTATTCATCATTACTATTATTATTTATATGAAATGAACAATAATAACAAAAATAATAATAATAACAGTAATAATAATACTACTAATGATGCCAAAACAGTATATAATCTCAAAATGAGTTCTTTGTGTCTTAAAGCACGGTGAAAGACACAATCCAACATCACAGTCAGGACAATAATAACGTGTTTCTTTTCAGATTTATCAGTTTTGCAACAGCACACTGCACAGGTACGAGTTGGAGTCTGTTTTTTTTGTGTTGATGGTATATAATCAACAAAATGTTTACCAATAAGACGCTCTGGATTGATCCACGATGTGCTGGGTCGATTGCATCTCTTCAGCGGTAGTGTAGGCGGTGGATATGCAGCAGTGATTTATTCTACAAACTAGCATGTAAAGTTTGCGTAAAATACAGTTTTGACAGCTTTTTATTTGTATAAGACAATACATTCCAAATACATTGTTCCATCACATAACAAAATATATTTTTGTAGAATATCTTTTGTTGTCTCCACATAATTGGACAGAAAGTCATTTCTTGATCCGCACAATCTACGCCTTCCATTGTGCTATTGTAGTCAACCACAGCATAAGGCTTCATAACCTGCTTGTTGCCTTGTGACAGTAGCTGCATTATGAACAGTGCGAACAAGACAAACATCTTTCTTGCCTTTCCATTTCAGTGCAAGCACTTTACCCTTTTGTCAAGCTACTAGGGCACCTCACTGTAATTTAGCTCTGCCAAACTCTTCAGGCATGCTACAACAGTTGGGACGCACTGTTCCATATGTCTTTCTTTGCAGCAAGATGTCAAATAGTTCTGGCAAAGTATAAAAATTGCCCATGGTTACACAGTACCCTTGATCCAGCAGAGCATTGGATCAAACATTGTCCCGTTCCTTGTGTACAGAACCGAATTCCAAATGTATTCCATTTTAACTTCACAAAGATCATAAAACTTTATGCAAATCTTGCTCTTTTTGACGCAATGTACTGTATCCATGACTGTCTGCCCTTATAAGCCATGAGACTTTCATCGATGTTGACATCATGGTCTGGAATGTAAACACCCTGAAATTTCACTACAATGGCCTGGTATATCTCCCACATTTTCTTCAGTTTGGGTGCTGGATGGGTGTTCTAATAGAAGTCTTCATTGTTGGTGAAGTGTATTTCATAATTACTGAAAACCTATACTCAGATGTAATTTCTCCAAAGAGGGGCATCACTGACTGCACTTTTTACAGCCTGAGTGATTCTCAGTTCTAACGGTTAAGCAAGACACATCTGTACAGTTGCCTGCGTGACACTCGGGACTAATGCTAAGGAGGCTACACAGATATGTGGTTGACTCCCAGATGGGCTTAAAGTAGAGAAGGATAAATTGATTGTAAATGTAAATATACCACACTACTAGCACATAGACTTATCTTGCTTAACTGGAAGAATCCAAACCCACACTTTATAGCTTAGTTATATAACAAATGTTCTATAGTTTTTAAAATTGGAAAAAGTCACTTTTCAATTCTTGTTTAGAAGATCGGTCCAAAACTTTTTTTTAAAGCATGGCATGATTAGACATTCATATGGAGGAGAAAAGATCTTTTTTTTCTGCTTATGGTTCTCCTATCTTTCTCTTTCTATCATGTGGGGGGTTTCATTTCTTGTTTTTTTAGGTTTTGTTTTTTCTTTGTTTTATTTATTTTGTTAATTTCTCTGGTGTACTTTCAAGATTTTGAAGTAATTTTTTGTGTAAGTTCTGCAAATTTTATTTACTTGATTGTTTACTATGATACTTTCTTGAAATAAAATTAATAAAAAGGAGAGAGAGTGCAGAGATTAAGGGTTATGTCTTTCTTTCTTTCAATCATAAAACATAGTATGTATAGGAAATGCACATATGGTACATTCATCCATCCATCCATTATCCAACCCGCTATATCCTAACTACAGGGTCATGGGGGTCTGCTGGAGCCAATCCCAGCCAACACAGAGCGCAAGGCAGGAACAAACCCCAGGCAGGGTGCCAGCCCACCGCAGGGCACACACACACACCAAGCACACACTAGGGACAATTTCGGATCGCCAATGCACCTAACCTGCATGTCTTTGGGAGAAAACTGGAGCACCCGGAGGAAACCCACGCAGACACGGGGAGAACATGCAAACTCCACGCAGGGAGGACCGGGGAAGCGAACCCAGGTCTCCTTACTGCGACACAGCAGCTCTACCACTGTGCCAATATATGGTACAGTTTCTTTTAAATAAAAATATTACTGAATGCACTGCATTGTAGTTTATCCTATGATTTTGTCACCAAAATATAATGATAATCAAAGAAAGGTCATTGAATTCGCGCCAAATGTAGATTTGGGTGCTAGAATTAACTAAATGGACGTAATGTATTGCTCAGATATGCCTATTTGTGATGACCATAGGCGATGTCATGCCACTAAGCACTTTTGCTTTATAAAAATAACACTGAATCTAAACAAATAGCAGTTATAGAAGGTCACAAAGTCCCAACAGTAGCAAATAAATAAATAAAAAAATAAAACAGACTCTGGGAATAGATTGCTGACAGATGACACTAGTGCTGGATAGAAAGTCCAAGACCCTGAGGATGTCTGAGGGACAACAGGAAAACAGTGGCAATGGGGAACACAAGCCAACCACATGGTCATGCTCCACTTCTGATATGTAGGTTTTGTGAAGGACTGGACAGTCTTTTTAAATGTTAGATGGGGCTCAGAAAAGTTGGAGAACCTTATACTATTTTCCCTTTGTTTGCTCTTATTGTTCCCTCTTTGTATAAAAACTTCATTTTGTTTCTTTTTGTTTATATTTCTGGACTCCATCATATTTTTAAATTAATGAGCAGTTGAAGAGCACTCTTAAAGTTCAAAACCCTCCTTTAAAAATTGATGAGTTGGCCCCTGATGTCCCATTACTGGAAATGGCATGTCTTTCAGCATTTTTGCTGCAGTTCTTTTCTGATTTGACACAATTCAACTACACTCTTGGAAAAATACCACACTGGCACTCCATACCATTTTTTTATGAAGCTTGTTGACGTTGGCCCTGAGGCACATCAGAGATGAGTGAGCAGCAGAGGCCTGAAAACACAACATACACATGTATCCAGCAATGAACCCAGTTGAGCTCTTCAAGCACTTAAGAAGGATGTTGTAGCCAGCAGCACAGTTAGTAAAACGTAAAGCTGAAGGAGGTCCAGCCTCAGAGTAAGGATGTGGTTTTTAACAATATAAACAAAAGCTGGGTCAGCTTTGTTGTAAGGCTGGTAAACTGGTGTCATTCATGTACACAATGAAAACAATGTGTTTGATGGCTTTACAGAATGTAAAGGAAAATGGAATTGCACAAAAGTTATTTGTAATAGAGGAAGACTGTTTAAACCTAGAGATGTAAGCAACGGTGTGTTCAATGAATAGATTAAAAACAAAGTAAAAAGACGGTGGGGATCCAAAGAGCAATGCTCATCTAGAAGAAGAAATGTTGTAAATCTGAGATACATGCAATGCAAACATATGTGGAGCAATTCTTAGGCCTGTAGCATCATTGCAGGGGGTGCTTCCCCCGGTAGCCTCTAGTCTTTGATAGATCACTCCTTCCCCCAACCACTGGCCCTTATGGTCTTCAATCTTGCATAAATATATGGCTCGCGTGAAACTTTTGATTTTATTTCCAAGTAAGACTGCACATGAAAATGAGAGGGGGTGCTAAGACCCCTACAAATCCTAACAAAACCCCTGGCCTGTGTAGAACAGATTTGAAAAGGGGCCAGGAAGGATGGGAGACTATTGGTTTGAGCCAGTGATTTGTATAAAACTGAATTTGTAGCAAAATGTGCACCGTTGACACAGGACAAAAGGTGTTTAATCTTTACCTGGAACTGTTTTTGTGCAGTGATTCCACATTTCTTTGCCTTTCGTTTAGTGTCCAAATAAAGGTTGCTACTGAAAAGAAGTCAATGAGCCAATGTCCTGTCTGTCCCGTGTGCACATTTTGTTGAGTCATGAAATGTGTGTTGAAGTTGTGCTGATAGTATAATACTCTGCTTTGCCAATAATGATGACAATCTGGGTAATCATAATCCTAAAGATTCGTTGGAAGCCAGAAACAATATTCAGTACATTCCTTTATGGCACTTATAGCATGCATATCGTCGGCCTCATCTGCAGGAATCAAGAAACTGAAAAGGACAGTTGATAAATAACAGCATGTTAAGAAAAGCACTGCACTCCTCTCCCCTAGTGTGATGAGAATGAAAGGATAATTGAGTTTGACTTTACTGCTGAGTTGCAGATTACCCAAAGGCTTAGGAGCAATATATTCAAACCACTTTTAAAACCTCCCTAAACAAAAATCTTATTAGTGAGTTTTGTGATTGCAAAATGCATTTGAGGCCTTTTCAGCATTGTTAAAAGGGTATGCAAAAACCAAACTCATCTTTAACTCTGAATAAAAGGAGACACATTCAGTATTGCCAGTGGTTACAGGCATGTGTGGAAAGTCTCACAAAAGGATGAAAGCATTTAACTTTTCATAGTAGGAGAGGGGTTGCACCTGACAATGTGGGACTGCAAGGGGGCCATAAATGCGGTATGTTTATGTGTTGCTTTGAAGAACACCAGGCAGCAGTACCAGCACAGGAGAGTGACAAGGGTGCAAACATCCTAGAGGTTAGGTAACCCAGTTGGTGGCTGTGTTGTCTGACCCTTTTGGCAGTCTGAAAGTGATGCTGGGAAAAGAAAACCAAACACCAAGATCTTCTGGCCATTGGGTGGCAGCACAGGCTTGCCTTTTAGGAAATGTACAGCTGAGAGGCTGCCTTGAAGACATTTCCACTTCAGGCTGCTGAAAGCTCAGGGGTGTAGGAATACCTGGAGCCACGCAAAGGCATACTAGTCTGGTGTTTATGTAACAAATTAACAGTAAGCCCTGAACCCAAAAGTATGTCTATGGCTTTAGATGGTAGTAGAAGTGTTATATTCAAGCCTCCCATAACTTATGTTTACATTTTGTTCTCTGTCTTTTGTGTTAATTGATTACAAAAGTTTATTTATATTGTTATTTATAAATATTATTTGTCTAATTATTTCCTAGTAATTAATTAATTAGTCTATTATTTCTTTAATCTTGTTCTCTCATGTTCCTTGTGTTTTATGGGTGGACCCCCAAGAGGTGGTGGTGAAGTAGAGATTTGTTTTGTAAGTATTGCTTTTCTTTTGAATTCTTTGAATTTTGTTCCTCTCTTTGGATTTTGTTTACTGGATTGTTGTATTGGAACTTGGTCACTGTGGATTGTCTTTTAGGCATTTTTTTTTTGGATTTTCCTTTTGCATTTTTGATATTTTTTAATATTTTGTTAATACAATACTTCTTAATTAGCATTTTCTGTTTGCCCTGTATTGCACAAGCCAGGGGTTGATGATTATCCTCTCTCTTATTGGGCATTTTGAATATTTTCAAAACCCTGCTATTATTTTTTCGCTTTTGAAACCAAAGACCCATTTGGCCCACTGTAGGCCAAAGCCAGCCGTTGTTGTAGGACCTCAAGGTTCCTTAGAGTGTATCTTATCTGGGTAGGATGGTTAAGATTCTGGGCTGCTTTGTGGCTTAATTTTGGAGGCCTCACACAATTGGCAATTTTGTTTTTTGTGAATAATAACAAGTAGGTGTTTAAAACCACCTCAAAACAGCACAACTATTGAGTTTAAGAGGCAGAAGCAAACACCCGACAAACCACTAATCTCATTTATGTAATGAATATTTAGCATCATCATTTAAACTGAAACAAAAGTCTTTGGACTGTAGAAGGATTAGGTAGTAGTGGTAATCATGGTGTCACTATTGTTATGAGTATACTAAAATCTTAGGAAAAAAAAAATTACCAGTATAATGTCAGAAAATAAGATTGCAGATAAAGGGTGGACTGGTTTCTGGAGATTGTTATACAAAAGAACACAAATCTGTTTTTAATCACAAACATTTGTGTAGAACAATACAAATCTGTCAGTTTTAAGTTTTATTTAAATGTTAACATTAAAACAACTGCAAGGTCTCCACAGCCTCACATATTGGAATTCTTTAGAAAAGTAAATCTAAGAGCTGATGGATGACTGGAGTAAAAGAAGTGGAACCTGTAGCTTTAAGCCTAGGTTATATAAGTAAAGGGATCATATTTCACACAGCACTTAAAAGGAGAAATCAAAGCTCTTGGTGAAAACATGAACAGTATACAGTATATACAGTATTATATATTTAATTTCATTGCCCAGAATTACAGTACACAGGACCCAAATGAAAGTATAATTAATATTTAAGTGGCAAACATAACGACTCCAAGACTGGTCTCTGTCTATGCAGAGTTGACATGTTTCCCCTGTGGTTGAAAAATTAATATGGTTCCCTTCATCATGACAAATGTACATATTTGGTTACCTCAACATATGTTAGCAATTGTGGATGATTGTGCCAGTCACAAGACCAGTATAGTGTTTAACATTAAAAAATTCTTTAAGCTATGAATGATATCAACATTACAGGGCTATTGAAAATGTATTTTCCTTTAAATATTCGTTCATAGTTTTATTTTATACACTGTTAAGTATATATGTTTCTTGGAAAAATCCTAGCAAAATGGAAACTTTTTCCAAAATGAAAAAAAAAGTGAAGCATTACTGATTAAAGAGAAATCAGATTTTCACAGTTCTTCGTCATTAGTGACAACGGTAAAACAAAGCTTAATGGACCTCACCATGTTTGTTAAAAGCCTTATGTTTAATAATGATCTTGGTGTTCTTTTGCTCAGTATGTTTTTTCTTTACTTTTTTTTTTTTATCTTGAAGTTTATGTTATAGCTAATTTTGGCTATAAACTGATATTTTTAATTAACCTATTGTTCATCAGCTCTCTTTACATTAATAAATTGATTTCACACTCTCAAGCCACACAATGCCATTTAGGGTTGCAGGGGGGTACAGTCTATCCTGATACCAGTTCAGTACAGAGCCTGCTCACACTCAGCCAGTCTGGAATTGCCAGAGAACCTAATCTGTACAGCATTACTTACGTAAAGAGAAAATGCAATCTCAGCACATATAACAACTAGAAATTAAATGTGTAACGCTGGATCTTTGACGCAGCAATGCTAGCCAAGAAATATACAGTATGTTAGTACTGTTTACAGTTAGTTTTAATTGTTCTTTAATTCTTATTTCTTTAAGGTCTCTGTATCTGTTCAAAATTAGTATTTTTTGATGGTATTATAAATTTCTATTTATTTGCTGATATTGTTTAATAATCTAGACCACAGTCAATCCACAGTGCATACGTTTCACAGGTTTTTAAGTCCAACATTGTGTTTCTTATGCACTCTCTATTTCCTAACAATTGACACAATCTATTTGCTTTTTAGCCCATTGTCTACTGAACTACAAAATATTTCCTGCAAAAACACTGAACTAAATTGACAAATCCTGCAGAAAGCTGTTGCTGCATTTCCACTCGTTTTAACCTCGGCATTCCTTTTCTCCATGTGCATGCTTCTCTTAGCTGGCATGCAGGTCATATTTGACTGAAGAGGAAACCCCAGGAATCAACAAATGTACAGCGGTTGTCATTTGTCTTCCATGACTTTTTATACTCTAATCTCTCCACCACTTGACTTAACAGAACTACCTCAGGGTCCATCCTGAAATAACAACTGATCTCATTTCCATAATCTTAGTCGGGAGTAGAGAAAAAAGGGGCACTAATGAAGCAATTAACATTTTCGTATCTACAAAGTTGTCTATAAAAATTCTGGACAAGCCTTGCTAACTAAAATTAAGGCTGGCAAAGTCAAAAGAAAGGAACCCAGAAAGATGGTGGTAATCGCTGGGCACAAGGCCAAGAGCATCAGTCAACGAAGACTCTTATGATAATAGAGAAGGGACAATAGCTAAGGCGTGTTTGGCATAAGTTTCAAAGGGAGGAATAAAATCAGCAATGAGTACTTGCTGTTTCATTTCTCCAGAGACTTGGTTCAAATCTCCTCCCAATCTCTTCCTATGTGGAACTTGCACTTTCTCCCTACATGTGCTTTAACTGCATGTATGTTCTTCATGGTTTTGTCCTCACATACAAAAGATGTCAGGATAGATCTAATGGCAACTACAGGGCTTGGTAGGGTTGCCAGTATGAGGCTCGGATTCTGCTTTTTTTGCTCATGCATCCAGTTAAGTCTTTCACTCTCCAGAACCCTGCAATCAGCGTCAGTAAGCATTTTCATATTTTCAGTTTAGTCATGAAAACTACTATATGATCATTTGTTGCATTATATTATTAAAAACAAATCTGTGGCATTCTGTCTTTTCATTTGTAGCCATTGCATAGCTGCCTCTACATCAATGTTATTTTTTTTCTTTTTTGATTCTTACTTCCTTATTCAGAATCAGAATCAGAAAACTTTATGAATCCCGAAGGAAGTTACTTATGTTACAACTTAACAACAGACAAGGGACATGTTACACTAAGAGCAAGTATAATAAATGTAAGTATCAAACTAAAGTACATAGAGTGTTGCACCTTTAGTTAATATTGCATATTTTGAGAACAAATAAGGTTATTCTCATGTGAAGAGCAGACAATTTATTGCACAAGAACAGATAGTATGTTGCACATTTCAAGTACTTGAAAAAATGTACCTGGATATCCAATAAAGAAAAAGGGTAATAGCTTAAAGTGTGGGTGAGTGACCGGAAAAGGAGTTATAGAGTCTGATGGCTGTGGGGAGGAAGGATTTCCTGTGACGTTAACATTCCTCTGCAGCCACTTAACCCCCATTATTATTTTTTTAATTCCACATAGCCTTAGTACTCAACTGCTCACTTTTTCATGGTTATCACCTTCAGTCTGATAAAAGCTGTCAAGTGGGGATGATTTTAAGGGAGCTGATACAAGACATTAATTCGTGTCACAATACTATAATGTGTCTGCAAACTGCTTTCATTAAGAATAAAAAAAAATATATTATAAAAAGATCATAAAAGCAGAAAGTAGTACCTTCCTCCATGCAGGTTGTCTCAGAAAAGGGCAGTCTGGCACCTTTTACTTTGCCAAATGTTGTAAAGCATTCCTTTGCTGGACCTGATATTTCTGAGCCCAAGTTACATTGCTTTCAAGGAGACCCTCTTTCAATACACAGCAGCGGCAGGACTCATATTCACAAAGTCTTACCTTTCACCAAACTACATACAGTAGGTTCACTATGAAGGAAACAAGCCAAAAGCCTTGCTTATTTATGTAGGGGTGACTTTTGGCCAAAGTTACTTTCAGGTCATTAATTATATGCTGGAAACAGTTTGCTGGTCATCAATCGCTTGTTTCTATTATTTTTCTGTCTTTCTGGCATGGTGTGGTCTCAAAGATCCATTGTCCTGGCTCTGATTTCCATATGGATTGCTGTTGAGATGGAGTTTGCGTATCTTTCTTTGCGTATCCTACAATTCAGAAAGATGAGTATGTTAAATTACTTGGTGATTCTAATTTGACCCATCTTGGTGTGGGAGTAGGTGTATGTTTGAGAGGGATAGACTGTTTCCCCCTCTTGCACTGGCACCTTGTCCCTGATGCCGGTGAGATAGATCCCTTCATAACCCTGAACTGGATTAAGAACATTATGTTATGTAGTTACATTAAGATGCTCAAAGAACTACTTGAATATATTCTAGCATTTTGTTAATTTGGAATTAAGCATTTTCAGGTAATATGTAATTATATTTTCAATTTACCCATAACCATATTTCTAATCTGCAGTGGGCTGGCGCCATGCCCGGGGTTTGTTTCCTGCCTTGCGCCTTGTTGGCTGGGATTGGTTCCAGCAGACCCCCGTGACCCTGTAATTAGGATATAGCGGGTTGGATAATGGATGGATGGATGGATGTTTCTAATGTAACCTAATGCATAATCTTCTCAATGTCAAGGTTCAAGAGAATTTTTTATCACCTTTGTTGTTACACAAGACATTTTTCAGAACATTAATGAATATTTATTATACTCAGAATCAATGTGTGACCTGGTTGGGAATTTGACAGGCTCCAGTTTGATGACATTTTGCAAACTTTGTTTATGACAAATCATCCAGAAATGTCTGTTAGAAGGGTTGCATCCGGTGTAAAATTTTGCCAAATCAATATGTGGACAACAATACAAATTTAATGGAAGGAGTGGATCCTCTGTGGCAACCCCTAATAGGAGCAGCCGAAAGAAGAAGGAGAATCCAGAAATGTCTGTAGGCACATATGATCTCGACTTTAGTAGCATATTTCATGTTTGCAAAGGTTTCGGTGGGGTTGTATTTTCATGTTGTGAAAGCAGTGAACGGTCCCAACTTCATAAGGAGCCATGGTCTCTCAGTCCAGTGGTATGGCTCATCTACTTGCCCATTCACAAACATTTCACAAAAGTGCCTCACCTTTCCTCCTGCAAAATAAAGTTTCACCTCAAATCACCTTTAAGATCTCATTCTCAATAAGACTGTGGTGCTATAGTGGCTTTATAGCCAAACCTGGAGCTGCTGTATGTCCACCCTCTAGGATGTCTTCTATAGGTCCTTAGGGTTTCTACCCAGACCTACACATATTCTTATATGTCCCAATTTGTATCTATAGGACTAGACACCGTCATTTTGCAGGACCTCCCCTGTTGCTCTTTATAGGACACAAGGCTTCAGCCACACTATGCGGGTGCCTTGGCATGTCACCTTGCAATTTGGGGGATTCTTCTTCTAGGCTTCTACCCACCTTGGCCAACCTTCAGGTGCAACTAACAGCTTGGTCAAGTGCCCTGTAGCATCTTGGAGGAGTATGTATGCTACAAGCCTAAACTGTTTAGTTTTTACTTGTACTTCTGAGTACTATTCTATCAACACTCCCAAAGAGTATACAGCCCCCTGTGGTCTTTTTAAACACACTTGCACTTGTACAAACTCGGTCATCTCTGCTTTGGGGTCTTCTTTGCCAGCCCAGCAATGAATTGCAACATTTTTTTTTGTTGTATAAATCCATAGCCAGGCTGTCAAAGATAAGAGAACTTATCCGCAAGAATAATGCTATATAATGCCCACATTTGGCACTAGGCAACTTAGAAAGTGTTTGTTTTATATACGGAAATGCTAGGTTTACAAGTGGGGAGAATCTGCTACAGGAATGTGAGACACGTGTTTTACTCTCTTTAGATGTGGCTGCTCAACACTTGTGCACTTCTGGCCACTAAAGCTGAGTTAAAATGGCCTTAATAATGGCTAAGTTCAGATGCCTGCTTTGCTTTGTTTCATTACAACCATTATTTCCATGTACCTTATTTTTACCTATACTGTATATCCCTTTATATCTATATACAAGGCATTAACCATTTTATTTTAAAAAATATACTTGGGAGTATGTGAAGGTTAAACATTTTTATACAGTATATAGTATAATTAAATAGTGTCAGAGTTGTCTACTTAGTGGAGGCTCTCAGGTTAGGGATCTGTGTTGGCAATTAGAAGGTTGCCAGTTTGAATCCTGTAAACGGCAGAAGTGATTCCATGCCTTGGGCCCTTGAGCAACGCCCTTAACCTGCAATTGCTTCGTCCTGGGTATGATGTTAACTTGCATCCATCCCCACAATTTATTTTTCTATAGCGCTCTTCATTATGCTTAATGCTGCTTGGATAGGCTGTGGCCCTGCGATGACAAGGATGAAGAAAAAAAATGGAAGGATGCTTCAGTTAGAAGTAATGGAAGAAAAGAAAAAGGAAATGGATGTTTACTTGTTTTACTACCAAGAATGGCAATAAAATCTGTTTTGAGACTTGTGCACAAAGCGTTGTGTTTGGTATTTATACAATAATCGTTTGTAATATAACAAGAAGAATAAAATTTCAGGACTGTCCTTGATAAATGCTATGCACTGTGTTTTTAAAATTGGGACATCACAGTGGTAAACACTGCTGCCTCACAGTTGAGGAAGACTGAGACCAAATCCCAATTTCAATGTCCTCCTTTTCTCTCCGTGACTTTTCCTCCCATATCCCAAAGGTATGCATGTTGTGGCATTTGGCAACTCAAATTTAGCCCCTTTGTGTCTGATTGTGTATTTACCAGATGATAAGCAGTCACCCAGTCAGGCTCAACTGGAATGAAGAGGATTCTGACATGGATGGATCTATTTAAAAATACAATCGGAAGAAGTAATATAAGCCAATAATTTGTGTTTTCATTATTTATAGGGTATCTGTTACTTAATAAGAAATAGTTCCTTTGTGATCAGCTCACAAAAAAACTTAAAAACATGGCATATTTGAATTAGGCTGAATGGCTTTTAGTCATCCAAATGGTTCTAATTTTCTAATGCCAGAAATGTCCATACAGCAACCAGTCATCCACTGAAGGGCTAAAATGAAATCACAAAAGAAAAAGCAACATCTTAGCCAGATGGCAACATCCAAGTCACGCTGCCATGCAGTTGCTTACATGTTTTTTATAGTCAGGAATGCCTGCTGTTTCATTGATAATTCCCCCCAGGATTTAAGGTGAAAAGTTCATGAAAACATATTGTATGAAAAGAGAACAGTAAAGCTAACTGATCCAATCATCCCTCTTTTGGAACTTTTAAATAATGTTAGTACTGATCTGTTTAATTTAATAATTATTAGAAATTTTATTACAAATGTGAACTAATTTCAGATTCTTCAGTTTTAATCAGAACATCACATACCACATCACGTAAGAGAGTGGAGTGTATAAATGACTTATTTTGTATTTATAGTGATAGCTAAAGAGCACCACTTTGGCAGTTATTTCAGATCCTAAAACACCAAAATGCCTGAGAACTGAATTTACACATACAACGTAACAAAAGGGACATGAAATTGCAACTCTTTCCTGCTGAAACATTTCACCACACTGGCTAGAATTTCAGCTTGAATGACCGACAGCTGCTTTGGTGACTAGCAGGAGGCAGGAACACAAAACAATGTTTGGGGATCCCTGCCTTGTGTCTGATGTCTCAGATGTTAGTGAAAATCTGTCCCTGATTTAAAATTCAACCGTTTTGAAAAGAGCACAGACACCATGGTAAGGGTGTGACTTAGGCCTTTATAATCAGAAGGCTATCATTTGAAAATTATAGGCTTAACTTTCTTTGATATTCTACATCAAGAGCTGTAGTTGATCACATGCAACAATTTTAGCCAGTTAAATTCAGAGCTATAATGCAAAGATTAAAAATGTAGCAAACTGACTGTATGCTACATATATATTTTAGCAGAGCAAAATGGCAATTAGCCTTTTGTCAGTAAATCATCAAAATAATATAGTATTTTTGTAATTTGATTGCAAATTTATTTAAACAATTCAATTCTTTTGGCAAAAAAGTCATCAAGGAGCAATAAGGTTTCAATTATTTTAAGGCCAAGAATGTAAAAACTTGAGTATAAAAAAAAGAATACTAAAAAGGGCTTTCCAAGGAATCAAAGCTTAAACTCATCCCCAAGAAGAGTGCATTTTTCTGAAAAGCATCAAACATGAGGCAATAGCAATAGCAACATCATAGATAAATCAGGGCAAGTAACAATTATAACTTAAAAACGTTTGTTTTCATGAGAAGCATACTATCTGTAAAAGCATAGGCATTAACATCTGTTGGATTCTGGACTTTGAAAAACATCTAAGCACTAATGCTAAACACCCACTCATTAACTTGAATAAGTTTGATCAGTATTTAAGATGGTGGTGAACTGGAGCCTCTCCCAGCAGCCTGAAGTGCAAGGCAGGAACCAACCCTGAATAGTAAGCATTGCCATCACAGGGCATTCACTTCTGCAGTCACCTTAGTCTGGCTAATTCAGAATTACTGTTTGTTTTCTTTGAGAAGAAAACAAGAGACCTGGGTCTACCCAGCTCTAAACAGACATCAACTGGACTGAATTTGAAGCCAAGTCTCTGTGAGACAGCAGCACAAAACACTGCCCTGCTGTGCCACCTTTAATAAAAAATGAACAGCCATGGTGGGAGCTGTTGCAGTGGGTTTGGCCCAGTAATGCCAAAAGCAAAAATAATAGAAGAGGATTTACTCATATAAAATAAAAATGTCAAGTGATATCTATGGCAAAGCAGCTCTAGGATGGCAGAAATTGTAAAAACCATCAGCATGGAGCATTTGAACATTAACAGAACTTCGTCACCAGCAGTTTCAATGGCCATGTCTGTCGGAAGCAAAAGAGAAACCAGATACCTAAAATGAGATCGCCAACCTTTTTCTTGGCACCTATACTGATAGAATACTGAGAGACACAAGCTGCCCTGGTCATAGGAAACAAAAGAATTTTATGCATTTCTCTTTTTAAAGAGTGTCATACCTTGAGTGCTACTTTGGCAATGCAGTAACCACAACCCAGTCATCTTATATATAAACATCAATGTGTGGAAATGTGTGTGTGTCTGTCCGGCCCGCAAGTGAGAGGTGGAGTCGGGGTAAGGGCTCCACCTCCACGGAAACAGAAAACACACTTAGTCACTAATAGCACAAGTGGAGCCAGCACGTCAGCAAAACAGAACGTCAGAAGAAAGACAAAGTCGCTTAGCTGCTAACGTCGGCAAAACGGTATCCCTTTTACTTTTCCTCCCGCTGCTAATACACAAGCGAGGCAAGAACGCCTGCAAAACGAATCCTCCTAGGAGAGAGAAATGCCCAGAGTGGTTCCTTTCAATTACCTGACATCCCTACATTTCAATTTTATTCTGCCAATTTCAATAGTTTCTAGGACCCTGGGATTTTTACAGCACGGACTTACACAGCTAGTTTCCAATATTGTCCATTGAACCTTTTCTGTGTTTATCAATCTATAAAATTCAAGCTTCAGCAGCTACTTTGCATATATGTATACAGATTTTATTTTATATATATATATATATATATATATACTAGCAAAATATTTTTTAAATTGAGAGAAAATATACCAATAACAATTTGTTAAGGATCTGTTTTTTTGTGAAGCTGCCTTTACACAGCTTCTCCGCTGTTTTATAAACGAACGCCATATAAGGCCGTTCTTTTTGCTTAGCGGTTCTGTATTGTTTTATTGTTCGTTTATTACGATTGTTATAGTTATTGTGTAGCTATTTGAGACTCACTTTTCTGTTCAGGTACCCATTTCCTTTATGTAATCCGCGGATTCTCCGCTATTTTTTGTTCGTTTATTACGATTATAGTTATTTATTGATTCCCTTCTCTAGCTGACTGCCTGCTCATATAAGGCGCTCTGCTGTTTTTTTGTGAAGCAGCCTTTACACAGCTTCTCCGCTGTTTTATAAACGAACGCCATATAAGGTCATCCTTTTTCCTTGCTTCGCCAAGGAAGCAGCCTTTTTATTTAATCCACGGGTTCTCCGCTGTTTTGTTGTTCGTTTATTACGATTGTTATAGTTCTCTTTGTATACCATGTTGTCAGTTCAGCACTCCGGTTGTAATATGACCAAGCTGTGCAAGCACACTCTTGAGAATGCAACGTATAGTTGTACAGGAGAAAAGCAATCTTGCCTCAAATCAATGACAACCTTTTGTAGGTCTATGAACTTAATTTAAACTTTAGGTGTACACGGTGCTTTGTTTCTGAAG